>NW_025748197.1:0-39185 GCF_021184085.1 Oncorhynchus gorbuscha | reverse complement strand
GTCCTGGAAGAGACAGAATAGCACATGGTTCTACTGTTTGCACTGTTCAACGGAAGTATACATTGTGAATGAAGGTCCTGTTCTAGGTTCTATATACTAGGTTTTAGAGGTTCTATGTTGTTACCTGTCTGGTTCTAGGAGTTAGGTTCTAGGTTCTTACCTGTCTAGTTCTAGAAGTTAGGTTCTGGGTTCTTACCGGTCTAGTTCTAGGTTCTAGAGGAGGTTAGGTTCTAGGTTCTTACCTGTCTAGTTCTAGGTTCTAGAGGTTGGGTTCTGGGTACTTACCTGTCTGGTTCTAGGTTCTAGAGGTTGGGTTCTGAGTTCTTACCTGTCTAGTTCTAGGGTTTGATTCTAGGTTCTTACCTGTCTAGTTCTGGGTTCTAGGAGGTTGGGTTCTAGGTTCTTGTCTGTCTAGTTCTAGAAGTTAGGTTCTAGGTTCTTACCTGTCTAGTTCTAGAAGTTATGTTCTAGGTTCCTACCTGTCTGGTTCTATAGATTAGGTTCTAGGTTTCTTTTTCCTGTCTAGTTCTAGGTCCTAGAGGTTAGGTTCTAGGTTCTTACCTGTCTAGTTCTAGGTTCTAGAGGTTGGGTTCTAGGTTCTTACCTGTCTAGTTCTAGAGGTTGGGTTCTGGGTTCTTACCTGTCTAGTTCTAGGTTCTAGCGGTTGGATTCTAGATTCTTACCCGTCTAGTTCTAGGTTCTAGAGGTTAGGTTCTAGGTTCTTACCGGTCTGGTGGTGTTATCGTCTGACAGGCAGGCGTCAACGTAGTGAGGAAATGTTTCTGACCAGCCCTCTGCTGTACAGTTCCTACTGATCCAACCAATCTCTGAAACACGCACGCACGCACGCACGCACACACACACACGCACACACACACACACGTCAATCTACAAAATGCTGAATACCATAGCACTTCAACCAAGCCAAGCCATACTGTTTGAATCATTAGTACAGTAGAAGCCATGCTACAAACCATCGTCAGGACTCAGGAGGTCATGAAAGACTTCAGGACATCTGACTGATACCATTTCACCTACGGCTGCATCCTGCCAACAAGCCAGGTCGTCCCACATCCACGGACAGCCTGCAACACAAAGGGTTATCCAGTATCTCATACAGTAGCAGGATCTCTGTCTGGTGGTCTGGATGAAGCCAATTACCTTTTAAAGACCAGAGACGAGCGAAGCACACTGAGCCAGACGGACAGACAGACAGACACAGAGCTAACCAATTAAACCTGTCTATACTATCACTGTGAATAACACACACGCACAGGCACACACACTAACACACACCCACCCACTAACACACACCCACTAACACACACCCACTAACACACACACACACACTAAAACACACACCCACGAACACACACCCACGAACACACACCCACAAGTGATAATGCAATCTCTCTTGAGGGGAATGACTAGTGTTGATCTGAATAATATTTCAGGATTCTGTGTCCAGTATAGAGGTAGAGGTAGTTTCGGGAGCCTATGCTAACAAGCGTCAGCGCTATGCATATCTACTAGATACCCATAGACCTCCAGCAATTAGTTAGTTCCTGCAACTTCCTTCATACTGGACACAGAGACATAAAAGTGGTTTCCACGAGTTTATCTGACTCTGGGTCAGTAGATAAAGGGCTTCATCTGACTCTGGGTCAGTAGATAAAGGGCTTCATCTGACTCTGGGTCAGTAGATAAAGGGCTTCATCTGACTCTGGGTCAGTAGATAAAGGGCTTCATCTGACTCTGGGTCAGTAGATAAAGGAGATCATCTGACTCTGGGTCAGTAGATAAAGGACCTCATCTGACTCTGGGTCAGTAGATAAAGGGCTTCATCTGACTCTGGGTCAGTAGATAAAGGAGACCATCTGACTCTGGGTCAGTAGATAAAGGGGACTATCTGACTCTGGGTCAGTAGATAAAGGAGATCATCTGACTCTGGGTCAGTAGATAAAGGAGCCCATCTGACTCTGGGTCAGTAGATAAAGGGCCCCATCTGACTCTGGGTCAGTAGATAAAGGGCCTCATCTGACTCTGGGTCAGTAGATAAAGGAGACCATCTGACTCTGGGTCAGTAGATAAAGGAGATCATCTGACTCTGGGTCAGTAGATAAAGGAGCCCATCTGACTCTGGGTCAGTAGATAAAGGGCCCCATCTGACTCTGGGTCAGTAGATAAAGGGCCTCATCTGACTCTGGGTCAGTAGATAAAGGGCTTCATCTGACTCTGGGTCAGTAGATAAAGGGCCTCATCTGACTCTGGGTCAGTAGATAAAGGGCCTCATCTGACTCTGGGTCAGTAGATAACGGAGATCATCTGACTCTGGGTCAGTAGATAAAGGACCTCATCTGACTCTGGGTCAGTAGATAAAGGGGACTATCTGACTCTGGGTCAGTAGATAAAGGAGATCATCTGACTCTGGGTCAGTAGATAAAGGGCCCCATCTGACTCTGGGTCAGTAGATAAAGGGCTTCATCTGACTCTGGGTCAGTAGGTAAAGGGCCTCATTGCCAATTTCACAGTATCCCTTTAAATGACCATAGAAACAGCATAAAAACAACAGACCTGAGTGACATCTACTGAGCCTTCAACATCACACCATGATGTCCTGGAGAAGTCTGAGACAGCTGGACTACAGTCAACCTGAGACAGTAGCTGCTTTAAGCTGTAGCTCAACCAGACAAGCTAATAGTCTATCCCCATCTCTGCTATAGTCCTCTCTCTGCTGCAGTCAGTCTGACTGATGTTTCTCCCCCCCACTGATGTGTCTGTTGTCAACAGAAACAGTGGCAAAGGGAGTGTTGCTTTACAGAGCTATTATAGGGACACTACAGGAAGACAGTAGCACTGCCATAGACAGGAGAGTGACCCTAGACAGGAGAGTGACCCTAGACAGGAGAGTGACCCTAGACAGGAGAGTGACCCTAGACAGGAGGGTGACCCTAGACAGGAGAGTGACCCTAGACAGGAGGGTGACCCTAGACAGGAGAGTGACCCTAGACAGGAGAGTGACCCTAGACAGGAGAGTGACCCTACACTGGAGTGTGACCCTACACTGGAGTGTGACCCTACACTGGAGTGTGACCCTAGACTGGAGAGTGACCCTAGACAGGAGAGTGACCCTAGACAGGAGAGTGACCCTAGACAGGAGAGTGACCCTAGACAGGAGGGTGACCCTAGACAGGAGAGTGACCCTAGACAGGAGAGTGACCCTAGACAGGAGAGTGACCCTAGACAGGAGAGTGACCCTAGACAGGAGAGTGACCCTAGACTGGAGAGTGACCCTAGACTGACCCTAGACAGGAGAGTGACCCTAGACAGGAGAGTGACCCTAGACTGGAGAGTGACCCTAGACTGGAGAGTGACCCTAGACAGGTGACCCTAGACAGGAGAGTGACCCTAGACAGGAGAGTGACCCTAGACAGGAGAGTGACCCTAGACTGGAGAGTGACCCTAGACAGGAGAGTGACCCTAGACAGGAGAGTGACCCTAGACAGGAGAGTGACCCTAGACTGGAGAGTGACCCTAGACTGGAGAGTGACCCTAGACAGGAGAGTGACCCTAGACAGGAGAGTGACCCTAGACAGGAGAGTGACCCTAGACTGGAGAGTGACCCTAGACAGGAGAGTGACCCTAGACAGGAGGACAGATGCAGATGTTAAAGGTGTGGATATGAAACAGTGAAAACAGACACTTTTTTTTTTTTTTTTTTGTCCGAAGCGACATGCATCTTGGGATTTGTCATTTGTTTTAAACACCTAAATCAGATCCAAGAGTCTGTATCTGTCAGTGATATTCATTGTGGTTCTTTATGATTTGGTAATAAGAACAGGATAAAGTGATCATCTTAGCCCAGGCTTCCTATAAACATCCACACTGAGCTACAGACAGAAACCATTTAATTGGATATACAGAACCACAGAGACAACCCCAACTGCTGCTTCTCTGCTCTTAGACCTTTAAAACACACCATGATAAATTATCTGAACTTCAACCTGTTTAAATTTGTTGTTTTCAGACTGAGTCAGACTTCTCCTCTCCATCCTCGTCACTTCTCTCCTATCCTCTCCTCTCCCATCCTATCCTCTCCCATCCCACCTTCTACTCGCCCCAGCCTCTCCTCTCATCTCCCGCCCTCTCCTCTCATCTCCCACCCTCTCATCTCCCACCCTCTCCTCTCATCTCCCATTCTTTCCTCTCTGTCCTCTTTTCTCATCTCATCCTTTCCTCTCCCTCTCCCATCCTTTCCTCTCCTCTCCTCTCCCCATCCTCTGTTTTCCACCAAGCTCTCCCATCCTCTGCTCTCCTCTCCCATCCTCTGCTCTACTCTCCTCTCCCATCCTCTGCTCTCCTCTCCCATCCTCTGCTCTCCTCTCCCATCCTCTGCTCTACTCTCCCATCCTCTGCTCTACTCTCCCATCCTCTGCTCTACTCTCCCATCCTCTGCTCTCCTCTCCCATCCTCTGCTCTCCTCTCCCATCCTCTGCTCTCCTCTCCCATCCTCTGCTCTCCTCTCCCATCCTCTGCTCTCCTCTCCCATCCTCTGCTCTCCTCTCCCATCCTCTGCTCTCCTCTCCCATCCTCTGCTCTCCTCTCCCTCCTCTCCCATCCTCTGCTCTCTCTCCCATCTCTCTGCTCTACTCTCCCATCCTCTGCTCTCCTCTCCCATCCTCTGCTCTCCTCTCCCATCCTCTCCCCTCCTCTGCTCTCCTCTCCCATCCTCTCCTCTACTCTCCCTCCCATCCTCTGCTCTCCTCTCCCATCCTCTGCTCTCTCTCCCATCCTCTGCTCTCTCTCCCATCCTCTGCTCTCTCTCCCATCCTCTGCTCTCCTCTCCCATCCTCTCTCCTCTCCTCTCCTCTCTCCCATCCTCTGCTCTCCTCTCCCATCCTCTGCTCTCCTCTCCCATCCTCTGCTCTCCTCTCCCATCCTCTGCTCTCCTCTCCCATCCTCTGCTCTCCTCTCCCATCCTCTCCCCTCCTCTGCTCTCCTCTCCCATCCTCTCCTCTACTCTCCCATCCTCTGCTCTACTCTCCAATCCTCTGCTCTCCTCTCCCATCCTCTCCCCTCATCTGCTCTCCTCTCCCATCCTCTCCTCTCCTCTCCCATCCTCTCCTCTCCTCTCCCATCCTCTGCTCTACTCTCCCATCCTCTGCTCTACTCTCCCATCCTCTGCTCTCCTCTCCTCTCCCATCCTCTGCTCTACTCTCCCATCCTCTGCTCTACTCTCCCATCCTCTACTCTGCTCTACTCTCCCATCCTCTACTCTGCTCTCCCATCCTCTACTCTGCTCTCCTCTCCCATCCTCTGCTCTCCTCTCCCATCCTCTGCTCTCCTCTCCCATCCTCTGCTCTCCTCTCCCATCCTCTGCTCTACTCTCCCATCCTCTGCTCTACTCTCCCATCCTCTGCTCTACTCTCCCATCCTCTGCTCTCCTCTCCCATCCTCTGCTCTCCTCTCCCATCCTCTGCTCTCCTCTCCCATCCTCTGCTCTCCTCTCCCATCCTCTGCTCTCCTCTCCCATCCTCTGCTCTCCTCTTCCATCCCCTGCTCTACTCTTCCATCCCCTGCTCTACTCTCCACTCCCATCCTCTGCTCTACTCTCCTATCCTCTGCTCTACTCTCTTATCCTCTGCTCTACTCTCCTCTCCTCTCCCATCCTCTGCTCTGCTCTACCCCTCCCTCTGCTCTACCTGTCCCATCCTCTGCTCTCCCCTCCCATGCTCTCCTGTCCCATCCTATGTTCTCCACCATCCTCTTC
The DNA here is from genome assembly GCF_021184085.1 of Oncorhynchus gorbuscha. NCBI lineage: Eukaryota > Metazoa > Chordata > Actinopteri > Salmoniformes > Salmonidae > Oncorhynchus > Oncorhynchus gorbuscha. The sequence goes on along the minus strand of NW_025748197.1, from coordinate 33,415 downwards.
TCTTTTCTCCTATCCTCTCTTCTCTCTCAATCTCTCCTCCCCATCCTCTAACCTCTTCTCCCCTCTCATCCTTTCCTCTCCTCTCCACCATCCTCTCCTCTCCCATTCTATCCTCTCCTCTCCCATCATTTCCTCTCTTCTCTCATCCTCTCCTCTCTTCTCTCATCCTCTCCTCTACCATCCTTTTCTCTCAGTCCTCTCCTTTCCCATCCTCTCCTCTCTCAACCTCTCCTCTCTGCTCCTCCACCATCCTCTCCTCTCCCACCTCCTCTCTTCTCCACCATCCCCTCTCCCCATCCTCTCTTCTCCACCATCCTCCTCTCCCATCCTCTCTTCTCCACCATCCCCTCCTCTCCCATCCTCTCTTCTCCACCATCCCCTCCTCTCCCATCCCCTCTCTCCCATCCTCTCTTCTCCACCATCCCCTCCTCCCCATCCTCTCATCTCCCATCCTCTCATCTCCCATTCTCTCTTCTCCACCATCCCCTCCTCTCCCATCCTCTCTTCTCCACCATCCCCTCCTCTCCCATCCTCTCTTCTCCACCATCCCCTCCTCTCCCATCCTCTGCTCTACTCTCCTCTCCCATCCTCTGCTCTACTCTCCTCTCCCATCCTCTGCTCTACTCTCCTCTCCATCCTCTGCTCTACTCTCCCATCCTCTGCTCTACTCTCCCATCCTCTGCTCTACTCTCCCATCCTCTGCTCTCCTCTCCTCTCCCATCCTCTGCTCTACTCTCCCATCCTCTACTCTGCTCTCCCATCCTCTACTCTGCTCTCCCATCCTCTGCTCTCCTCTCCCATCCTCTGCTCTCCTCTCCCATCCTCTGCTCTCCTCTCCCATCCTCTGCTCTCCTCCTCCTCTCCCATCCTCTGCTCTCCTCTCCCATCCTCTGCTCTCCCATCCTCTGCTCTACCTCCCATCCTCTGCTCTCCTCTCCCATCCTCTGCTCTCCTCTCCCATCCTCTGCTCTCCTCTCCCATCCTCTGCTCTCCTCTCCCATCCTCTGCTCTCCTCTCCCATCCTCTGCTCTCCTCTCCCATCCTCTGCTCTACTCTCCTCTCCCATCCTCTGCTCTACTCTCCTCTCCTCTGCTCTACTCTCCTATCCTCTGCTCTACACTCCTCTCCCATCCTCTGCTCTCCCCTCCCATGCTCTCCTGTCCCATCCTATGTTCTCCACCATCCTCTCATCTCCCATCCGCTGTTCTCCACCATCCTCTTCTCTTTTCTCCTATCCTCTCTTCTCTCTCAATCTCTCCTCCCCATCCTCTAACCTCTTCTCCCCTCTCATCCTTTCCTCTCCTCTCCACCATCCTCTCCTCTCCCATTCTATCCTCTCCTCTCCCATCATTTCCTCTCTTCTCTCATCCTCTCCTCTCTTCTCCTCTCTCTCCTCTACCATCCTTTTCTCTCAGTCCTCTCCTTTCCCATCCTCTCCTCTCTCAACCTCTCCTCTCTGCTCCTCCACCATCCTCTCCTCTCCCCATCCTCTCTTCTCTGCCATCCCTCCTCTCCCATCCTCTCTTCTCCACCATCCCCTCCTCTCCCATCCTCTCTTCTCCACCATCCCCATCCTCTCCCATCCTCTCTTCTCCACCATCCCCTCCTCTCCCATCCCCTCTACTCTCCCATCCTCTCTTCTCCACCATCCTCTGCTCTCCCATCTCTCCTCCCATCCTCCTCTCCCCATCTCTCTCTCCCATCCTCTCTTCTCCACCATCCCCTCCTCTCCCATCCTCTCTTCTCCACCATCCCCTCCTCTCCCATCCTCTCTTCTCCACCATCCCCTCCTCTCCCATCCTCTCTGCTCTACTCTCCTCTCCCCATCCTCTGCTCTCCTCTCCTCTCCCATCCTCTGCTCTCCACTCTCTCTCCCATCCTCTGCTCTCTCTCCCATCCTCTGCTCTACTCTCCCATCCTCTGCTCCTCTCCCATCCTCTGCTCTCTCTCCCATCCTCTGCTCTACTCTCCCATCCTCTGCTCTACTCTCCCATCCTCTGCTCTCTCTCCCATCCTCTGCTCTACTCTCCCATCCTCTATCTCTCTCCCATCTCCCATCCTCTGCTCTCTCTCCCATCCTGCTCTCCTCTCCCATCCTCTGCTCTCCTCTCCCATCCTCTGCTCTCTCTCCCATCCTCTGCTCTACTCTCCCATCCTCTGCTCTCCTCTCCCATCCTCTGCTCTCCCTCCCATCCTCTGCTCTCCTCTCCCATCCTCTGCTCTCCTCTCCCATCCTCTCTCTCCTCTCCTCCCCATCCTCTGCTCTCTCTCCCATCCTCTGCTCTCTCTCCCATCCTCTGCTCTCCTCTCCCATCCTCTGCTCCCTCCTCTCTCCTCTTCCATCCTCTGCTCCTCCTCTCCCATCCTCTGCTCTCTCTCCTATCCTCTGCTCTACTCTCCTATCCTCTGCTCTCCTCTCCTATCCTCTGCTCTACACTCCTCTCCCATCCTCTGCTCTCCTCCTCCCATCCTCTGCTCTCCTGTCCCATCCTATGTTCTCCACCATCCTCTCATCTCCCATCCTCTCCACCATCCTCTTCTCTCTCCATCCTCTCTTCTCTCTCAATCTCTCCTCCCCATCCTCTGCTCTTCTCCCCTCTCATCCTTTCTCCCTCTCCCCATCCTCTCCTCTCCCATTCTCCTCTCCTCTCCCATCATTTCTCTCTCTCCCATCCTCTCCTCTCTTCTCCATCCTCTGCTCTACCATCCTTTTCTCCTCAGTCCTCTCCTTTCCCATCCTCTCCTCTCTCCCTCTCTCTCTGCTCCTCCATCCATCTGCTCTCCTCTCCCATCCTCTTCTCCACCATCCCCTCTCCCCATCCTCTCTTCTCCACCATCCCCTCCTCTCCCATCCTCTCTTCTCCCCATCCCTGCTCCTCTCCCATCCTCTCCTCCTCATCCATCTGCTCTCCTCTCCCATCCTCTGCTCTCCTCTCCTCTCCCATCCTCTGCTCTCCCATCTCCTCTCCCATCCTCTGCTCTCCTCTCCCATCCTCTGCTCTCCTCTCCCATCCTCTGCTCTACTCTCTCCCATCCTCTGCTCTACTCTCCCATCCTCTGCTCTCTCTCCCATCCTCTCTCTCCCTCCCTCCTCTGCTCTCCTCTCCCATCCTCTGCTCTACTCTCCCATCCTCTGCTCTCCTCTCCCATCCTCTCCCCTCCTCTCCTCTCCTCTCCCATCCTCTCCTCTCCTCTCCCATCCTCTGCTCTCCTCTCCCTCCCATCCTCTGCTCTCTCCCTCATCCTCCATCCTCTCCCATCCTCTGCTCTCCTCTCCCATCCTCTGCTCTCTCTCCCATCCTCTGCTCTCCTCTCCCATCCTCTGCTCTACTCTCCCATCCTCTGCTCTCCTCTCCCATCCTCTGCTCTCCTCTCCCATCCTCTGCTCTCCTCTCCCATCCTCTGCTCTCCTCTCCCATCCTCTGCTCTCCTCTCCCATCCTCTGCTCTCCTCTCCCATCCTCTGCTCTCCTCTCCCATCCCTCTCCTCTCCCATCCTCTGCTCTCCTCTCCCATCCTCTGCTCTACTCTCCCATCCTCTGCTCTCCTCTTCCCATCCTCTGCTCTACTCTCCTCTCCTCTATCCCTCCTCTGCTCTCTCCCATCCTCTGCTCTACTCTCCCATCCTCTGCTCTACTCTCCCATCCTCTGCTCTACATCCTCTCCTCTCTCCCCATCTGCTCTCCCTCTCCCATCCTCTCCTGTCCCATCCTCTCCCCATCCTCTCATCTCCCATCCGCTGTTCTCCACCATCCTCTTCTCTTTTCCCATCCTCTATTCTCTCTCAATCTCTCCCTCCCCATCCTCTGCCTCTTCTCCCCTCTCATCCTTTCCTCTCCTCTCCATCCATCCTCTCCTCTCCCATTCTCTCCTCTCCTCTCCCATCATTTCCTCTCTTCTCTCATCCTCTCCTCTCTTCTCTCATCCTCTCCTCTCCCATCCTTTTCTCTCCAGTCCTCTCCTTTCCCATCCTCTCCTCTCTCAACCCATCCTCTGCTCTCTCCACCATCCTCTCCATCCCATCCTCTCTCTCTCACCATCCCCTCTCCCATCCTCTGCTTCTCCCATCCCCTCCTCTCCCATCCTCTCTTCTCCACTCATCCTCTCTTCTCCACCATCCCCTCCTCCTCCTCTATCTCCCTCCTCTCTCTCCATCCTCTGCTCTCTCCTCTCCCATCTCTCCTCCCATCCTCCTCCTCTCCCATCCTCTCTTCTCCCCATCCTCTGCTCCTCTCCCATCCTCTCTTCTCCACCATCCTCTCTTTCTCCTCCCCATCTCTCTCTCTCCTCTCCCATCCTCTCTCTACTCTCCCTCTCCCATCCTCTGCTCTCTCCTCTCTCCTCCCATCCTCTGCTCTACTCTCCTCTCCCATCCTCTGCTCTACTCTCCCATCCTCTGCTCTATCCCATCCTCTGCTCTCTCTCCTCCTCTCCTATCTCCATCTCTGCTCTACTCTCCCATCCTCTGCTCCTCTCCCATCCTCTGCTCTCCTCTCCCATCCTCTGCTCTCCTCTCCCATCCTCTGCTCTCTCTCCCATCCTCTGCTCTCCTCTCCCCATCCTCTGCTCTCCTCTCCCCATCCTCTGCTCTCTCTCCCATCCTCTGCTCTCCTCTCCATCCTCCTGCTCTCCTCATCCCCATCCTCTCTCTCTCCTCTCCCATCCTCTGCTCTACTCTCCCATCCTCTGCTCTATCTCCCATCCTCTGCTCTCTCTCTCCCATCCTCTGCTCTACTCTCCCATCCTCCTCTCCCATCCTCCTCTCTACTCTCCCATCCTCTGCTCTCTCTCCCATCCTCCCTCCTCTCTGCTCTCCTCTCCCATCCTCTGCTCTCCTCATCCTCTGCTCTCCTCCTCTCCCATCCTCTCTCTCTCCCATCTTCCATCCTCTGCTCTCCTCTCCATCTCTCCTCTCCCATCCTCTGCTCTACTCTCCCATCCTCTGCTCTCTCTCCCTATCCTCTGCTCTACTCCCATCCTGCTCTACTCTCCATCCTCTGCTCTACTCTCCTCTCCCATCCTCTGCTCACTCTCCCATCCTCTGCTCTCCTCTCCCATCTCTGCCTGTCCCATCCTCTGCTCTCTCCCCATCCTCTGCTCTCTCTCCCATCCTCTGTTCTCCACCATCCTCTTCTCTCTTTCTCCTATCCTCTCTTCTCTCTCAATCTCCTCCTCCCCATCCTCTCACCTCTTCTCTCCCCTCTCCCATCCTCCTCTCCTCTCCACCATCCTCTCCTCTCCCATTCTATCCTCTCCTCTCCCATCATTTCCTCTCTTCTCTCATCCTCTCCTCTCTTCTCTCATCCTCTCCTCTACCATCCTTTTCTCTCAGTCCTCTCCTTTCCCATCCTCTCCTCTCTCAACCTCTCTCTCTGCTCCTCCACCATCCTCTCCTCTCCCATCCTCTCTCAGTCTTCTCCACCATCCCCTCCTCTCCCATCCTCTCTTCTCCACCATCCCCTCCTCTCTCCCCATTCTCCACCATCCCCTCTCCCATCCTCTCTCTCCACCATCCCCTCCTCTCCCCATCCCCTCTCTCCCATCCTCTCTTCTCCCCATCCCTCCTCTCCCATCCTCTCATCTCCCATCCTCTCTTCTCCACCTCCCTCCTCTCCCATCCTCTCTTCTCCACCATCCCTCCTCTCCCATCCTCTCTTCTCCACCATCCCCTCCTCTCCCATCCTCTGCTTCTCCTCTCCCATCCTCTGCTCTACTCTCCTCCCCATCCTCTGCTCTACTCTCCTCTCCCATCCTCTGCTCTCTCTCCTCTCCCATCCTCTGCTCTCTCTCCCATCCTCTCCTCTCCCATCCTCTGCTCTACTCTCCCATCCTCTGCTCTACTCTCCCATCCTCTGCTCTACTCTCCCATCCTCTGCTCTACTCTCCCATCCCATCCTCTGCTCTCTCCCCATCCTCTGCTCTCCTCTCCATCCTCTGCTCTGCTCCTCTCCCATCCTCTGCTCTCTCTCCCATCCTCTGCTCTCCTCTCCCATCCTCTGCTCTCTCTCCCATCCTCTGCTCTCTCTCCCATCCTCTGCTCTACTCTCCCATCCTCTGCTCTCCTCTCCCATCCTCTGCTCTCCTCTCCCATCCTCTGCTCTACTCTCCCCATCCTCTGCTCTCCTCTCATCCTCTGCTCTCCTCTCCCATCCTCTGCTCTCTCCCATCCTCTGCTCTCCTCTCCCATCCTCTGCTCTCTCTCTCCCATCCTCTGCTCTCCTCTCATCCTCTGCTCTACTCTACACTCCTCTCCCATCCTCTGCTCTCCCCTCCCATGCTCTCCTGTCCCATCCTCTCCACCATCCTCCATCTCCCATCCTCTCTTCTCCACCATCCTCTTCTCTCTCCTATCCTCTCTTCTCTCTCATCTCTCCTCCCCATCCTCTCACCTCTTCTCCCCTCTCATCCTTTCCTCTCCCCTCCACCATCCTCTCCTCTCCCATTCTCCTCTCCTCTCCCATCATTTCCTCTCTTCTCTCATCCTCTCCTCTCTTCTCCCATCCTCTCCTCTCCATCCTTTCCTCTCAGTCCTCTCCTTTCCATCCTCTCCTCTCTCCTCTCCTCCCTCTCCTCTCCCATCCTCTCTCCTCCACCATCCTCTCCTCTCCCTCCCATCTCTCTTCTCCACCATCCATCCTCTCTTCTCCACCATCCCCTCCTCTCCCATCCTCTTCTCCACCATCCCCTCTCCCAATCCTCTCTCCCCCTCCACCATCCTCTCTTCTCCACCATCCCTCCACCATCCCCTCCTCTCTCCTTCTCCACCATCCTCTTCTCTCCCATCCTCTCTTCTCCACCATCCTCTCCCATCCTCTCTCACACCCGTCCTCTCCATCCTCCTCCTCTCCAATCCTGACCTCTCATCTCCCATCCTCTCCTCTCCTCTCCCATCCTCTCCTCTCCCCATCCTTTTCTCCCATCCTTTTCTCCACCATCCTCTCCCATCCTCTCCTTTCCCATCCTCTCCTCTCAACCTCTCCTCTCCGCTCCTCCACCATCCTCTCCTCTCCCATCCTCTCCAATCCTCTCCTCTCCAATCCTCTCTCCCATTCTCCTCTCCCATCATCCTCTCTTCTCCACCATCCTTTCCTCTCCCATGATTGTTTCCAGATTTGTCCTCCCAGAGTTCCTTGGAAAGGATGTGAAAGAGAGACAATGCCACCCGAAGAGTTGGAGGAGGATGAGACACTCAGCGGAGAGTGATTATACACATGCAAGCACAAACACACAGTCCTACCATTATCCAGGTAGTGTGTTAGGTTGTGCAGGGCGATCCTCTCCATACATCTCTCCTGCTGTCTTTTGACCACACAGTCGGAGTTCTCGGAATACATGGAGCACACCTGGAACTCTCTCACACACACACCTGGCACACACACACACACACACACACACACACACACACACACACACACACACACACACACACACACACACACACACACACACACACACACACACACACACACACACACACACACACACACACACACACACAGTAAATTCAAATTGACTTGAACTGTGTAGCTGTTGTTAACGTCATCTGTCTATTTATAAAAAACAGTTTGCAATTTGCCTAGAAGCAGGTAACCAGCCAGCCAACCAGCCAGCCAGTCAACCAATTAGTCAGCAAACCAGGCAGTCAGCCAGCCAACCAGCCAGCCAGTCAACCAATTAGTCAGCAAACCAGGCAGTCAGCCAGCCAACCAGCCATCCAACCTGTCAGTCAGCCTTCCAGTCAGCCAGCAACCAGTCAGCTAGCCAGTCAGCCAACCAGTCAGCCAGCCAGTCAGCCAGCCAGCCAGCCAGTCAGCCAGCCAGTCAGTCAACCAGTCAGCCAGCCAGCCAACCAGCCATCCAACCTGTCAGTCAGCCTTCCAGTCAGCCAGCAACCAGTCAGCTAGCCAGTCAGCCAACCAGTCAGCCAGCCAGTCAGCCAGTCAGCCAGCCAGTCAGCCAGCCAGTCAGCCAGCCAGCCAGTCAGCCAACCAGTCAGCCAGCCAGCCAACCAGACAGCCAGCCAGCCAACCAGTCAGCTAGCCAGTCAGCCAGCCAACCAGCCAGCCAGGCAGCCAGCCAACTAGGCAGCCAACCAGTCAGTCAGCCAATCTCCCAGCCAGCCAATCAGTCACAGTCAGTCAGACAGTTGATCAGCCAGCCGGTCAGGCAGGCAGTCAACCAGTCAGCCTTCCAGTCAGCCAACCAAGCAGCCAGCCTGTCAACCTTCCAGTCAGTCAGTCAACCTTCCAGTAAGCCAACCAGTCAGCCAACCAGTCAGCCAACCAGTCAGCCAACCAGTCAGCCAACCAGCCAGCCAACCAGCCTTCCATTCAGCCAGCCAACCAGTCAGTCAGCCAGCTAGCCAGCCAGCCAGCCAATGAATCAGCCAGCCATTTAATCAGTCAGCCAGCCAGTTAATCAGACAGCCATCCAGTCAGCCAACCAGTCTGTCAGCCAGCCAACCAGTCAGCCAGCCTTCCATTCAGCCAGCCAACCAGTCAGCCAACCAGTCAGTCAGCCAGCCAACCAGTCAGCCAGCCAGCCTTCCATTCAGCCAGCCAACCAGTCCGCCAGCTAGCCAGCCAGCCAGCCAATGAATCAGCCAGCCATTTAATCAGTCAGCCAGCCAGTTAATCAGACAGCCATCCAGTCAGCCAGTCAGCCAGCCATCCAGTCAGCCAACCTGCCAGCCAGCCAGCCAGTTAATCAGCTAGCCAGTCATCCAGTTAACCAGACAGCCAGCCAACCAATCAGCCAGCCAGTTAATCAGCCAGCCAGACAGCCAGCCAACCAAACATTCAGCCAGTTAATCAGCCAGCCAGTCATCCAGTTAACCAGACAGTCAGCCAGCCAATCAGCCAGCCAGTTAATGAGCCAGCCAGACTGCCAGCCAACCAGTCAGCCAGACAGTTAGTCAGACAGTTAGTCAGCCAGCCAGTCAGGATTTCCCAGAAACAATACATTTACATATAATGTGCAGAATAGTAAATAGTGCTGCTGATCATTCATGTTCTCTCTGAGAATCTCTCAGCTCTGTACCACATGGCCAAGTGTTCACAAAGAGCTATTTGGAATGGCTTGTTTACTGAAGGTGAATGTCTATATGTCTGTCCTATCTAGTCCTTCTCCACTGTGTCCTATCCAGTCCTTCTCCACTGTGTGTCCTATCTATCCCTTCTCCACTGTGTGTCCTATCCAGTCCTTCTCCACTGTGTGTCCTATCTAGTCCTTCTCCACTATGTCCTATCCAGTCCTTCTCCACTGTGTGTCCTATCTATCCCTTCTCCACTGTGTGTCCTATCCAGTCCTTCTCCACTGTGTCCTATCCAGTCCTTCTCCACTGTGTCCTATCCAGTCCTTCTCCACTGTGTGTCCTATCTAGACCTTCTCCACTGTGTGTCCTATCTAGTCCTTCTCCACTGTGTGTCCTATCCAGTCCTTCTCCACTGTGTGTCCTATCTAGTCCTTCTCCACTGTGTGTCCTATCCAGTCCTTCTCCACTGTGTGTCCTATCTAGTCCTTCTCCACTGTGTGTCCTATCTAGTCCTTCTCCACTGTGTGTCCTATCTAGTCCTTCTCCACTGTGTCCTATCCAGTCCTTCTCCACTGTGTCCTATCTATCCCTTCTCCACTGTGTGTCCTATCCAGTCCTTCTCCACTGTGTGTCCTATCCAGTCCTTCTCCACTGTGTGTCCTATCTAGTCCTTCTCCACTGTGTCCTATCCAGTCCTTCTCCACTGTGTCCTATCTATCCCTTCTCCACTGTGTGTCCTATCTATCCCTTCTCCACTGTGTGTCCTATCCAGTCCTTCTCCACTGTGTCCTATCCAGTCCTTCTCCACTGTGTGTCCTATCTATCCCTTCTCCACTGTGTGTCCTATCCAGTCCTTCTCCACTGTGTCCTATCCAGTCCTTCTCCACTGTGTGTCCTATCCAGTCCTTCTCCACTGTGTCCTATCCAGTCCTTCTCCACTGTGTCCTATCTAGTCCTTCTCCACTGTGTCCTATCCAGTCCTTCTCCACTGTGTCCTATCCAGTCCTTCTCCACTGTGTCCTATCTAGTCCTTCTCCACTGTGTCCTATCTAGTCCTTCTCCACTGTGTCCTATCCAGTCCTTCTCCACTGTGTCCTATCCAGTCCTTCTCCACTGTGTCCGATCCAGTCCTTCTCCACTGTGTCCTATCCAGTCCTTCTCCACTGTGTCCTATCCAGTCCTTCTCCACTGTGTCCTATCCAGTCCTTCTCCACTGTGTCCTATCCAGTCCTTCTCCACTGTGTCCTATCCAGTCCTTCTCCACTGTGTCCTATCCAGTCCTTCTCCACTGTGTCCTATCCAGTCCTTCTCCACTGTGTGTCCTATCCAGTCCTTCTCCACTGTGTGTCCTATCCAGTCCTTCTCCACTGTGTGTCCTATCCAGTCCTTCTCCACTGTGTGTCCTATCCAGTCCTTCTCCACTGTGTGTCCTATCTAGTCCTTCTCCACTGTGTGTCCTATCCAGTCCTTCTCCACTGTGTCCTATCTAGTCCTTCTCCACTGTGTCCTATCCAGTCCTTCTCCACTGTGTCCTATCTAGTCCTTCTCCACTGTGTGTCCTATCCAGTCCTTCTCCACTGTGTGTCCTATCCAGTCCTTCTCCACTGTGTGTCCTATCCAGTCCTTCTCCACTGTGTGTCCTATCCAGTCCTTCTCCACTGTGTGTCCTATCTATCCCTTCTCCACTGTGTGTCCTATCCAGTCCTTCTCCACTGTGTGTCCTATCTAGTCCTTCTCCACTGTGTCCTATCCAGTCCTTCTCCACTGTGTGTCCTATCCAGTCCTTCTCCACTGTGTGTCCTATCTAGTCCTTCTCCACTGTGTCCTATCCAGTCCTTCTCCACTGTGTGTCCTATCTAGTCCTTCTCCACTGTGTCCTATCCAGTCCTTCTCCACTGTGTGTCCTATCTAGTCCTTCTCCACTGTGTCCTATCCAGTCCTTCTCCACTGTGTGTCCTATCCAGTCCTTCTCCACTGTGTCCTATCTATCCCTTCTCCACTGTGTGTCCTATCCAGCCCTTCTCCACTGTGTGTCCTATCCAGTCCTTCTCCACTGTGTGTCCTATCTAGTCCTTCTCCACTGTGTCCTATCTAGTCCTTCTCCACTGTGTCCTATCCAGTCCTTCTCCACTGTGTCCTATCCAGTCCTTCTCCACTGTGTCCTATCCAGTCCTTCTCCACTGTGTCCTATCTAGTCCTTCTCCACTGTGTCCTATCCAGTCCTTCTCCACTGTGTCCTATCCAGTCCTTCTCCACTGTGTCCTATCCAGTCCTTCTCCACTGTGTCCTATCCAGTCCTTCTCCACTGTGTGTCCTATCCAGTCCTTCTCCACTGTGTGTCCTATCCAGTCCTTCTCCACTGTGTGTCCTATCTAGTCCTTCTCCACTATGTCCTATCCAGTCCTTCTCCACTGTGTGTCCTATCTATCCCTTCTCCACTGTGTGTCCTATCCAGTCCTTCTCCACTGTGTCCTATCCAGTCCTTCTCCACTGTGTCCTATCCAGTCCTTCTCCACTGTGTGTCCTATCTAGACCTTCTCCACTGTGTGTCCTATCTAGTCCTTCTCCACTGTGTGTCCTATCCAGTCCTTCTCCACTGTGTGTCCTATCTAGTCCTTCTCCACTGTGTGTCCTATCCAGTCCTTCTCCACTGTGTGTCCTATCTAGTCCTTCTCCACTGTGTGTCCTATCTAGTCCTTCTCCACTGTGTGTCCTATCCAGTCCTTCTCCACTGTGTGTCCTATCTATCCCTTCTCCACTGTGTGTCCTATCCAGTCCTTCTCCACTGTGTGTCCTATCTAGTCCTTCTCCACTGTGTCCTATCCAGTCCTTCTCCACTGTGTCCTATCCAGTCCTTCTCCACTGTGTCCTATCTATCCCTTCTCCACTGTGTGTCCTATCTATCCCTTCTCCACTGTGTGTCCTATCCAGTCCTTCTCCACTGTGTCCTATCCAGTCCTTCTCCACTGTGTGTCCTATCTATCCCTTCTCCACTGTGTGTCCTATCCAGTCCTTCTCCACTGTGTCCTATCCAGTCCTTCTCCACTGTGTGTCCTATCCAGTCCTTCTCCACTGTGTCCTATCCAGTCCTTCTCCACTGTGTCCTATCTAGTCCTTCTCCACTGTGTCCTATCCAGTCCTTCTCCACTGTGTCCTATCCAGTCCTTCTCCACTGTGTCCTATCTAGTCCTTCTCCACTGTGTCCTATCTAGTCCTTCTCCACTGTGTCCTATCCAGTCCTTCTCCACTGTGTCCTATCCAGTCCTTCTCCACTGTGTCCGATCCAGTCCTTCTCCACTGTGTCCTATCCAGTCCTTCTCCACTGTGTCCTATCCAGTCCTTCTCCACTGTGTCCTATCTAGTCCTTCTCCACTGTGTCCTATCCAGTCCTTCTCCACTGTGTCCTATCCAGTCCTTCTCCACTGTGTCCTATCCAGTCCTTCTCCACTGTGTCCTATCCAGTCCTTCTCCACTGTGTGTCCTATCCAGTCCTTCTCCACTGTGTGTCCTATCCAGTCCTTCTCCACTGTGTGTCCTATCCAGTCCTTCTCCACTGTGTGTCCTATCCAGTCCTTCTCCACTGTGTGTCCTATCCAGTCCTTCTCCACTGTGTGTCCTATCTAGTCCTTCTCCACTGTGTGTCCTATCCAGTCCTTCTCCACTGTGTCCTATCTAGTCCTTCTCCACTGTGTCCTATCCAGTCCTTCTCCACTGTGTGTCCTATCTAGTCCTTCTCCACTGTGTGTCCTATCCAGTCCTTCTCCACTGTGTGTCCTATCCAGTCCTTCTCCACTGTGTGTCCTATCCAGTCCTTCTCCACTGTGTGTCCTATCCAGTCCTTCTCCACTGTGTGTCCTATCTATCCCTTCTCCACTGTGTGTCCTATCCAGTCCTTCTCCACTGTGTGTCCTATCTAGTCCTTCTCCACTGTGTCCTATCAGTCCTTCTCCACTGTGTGTCCTATCCAGTCCTTCTCCACTGTGTGTCCTATCTAGTCCTTCTCCACTGTGTCCTATCCAGTCCTTCTCCACTGTGTGTCCTATCTAGTCCTTCTCCACTGTGTGTCCTATCCAGTCCTTCTCCACTGTGTGTCCTATCTAGTCCTTCTCCACTGTGTCCTATCCAGTCCTTCTCCACTGTGTGTCCTATCCAGTCCTTCTCCACTGTGTCCTATCTATCCCTTCTCCACTGTGTGTCCTATCCAGCCCTTCTCCACTGTGTGTCCTATCCAGTCCTTCTCCACTGTGTGTCCTATCTAGTCCTTCTCCACTGTGTCCTATCTAGTCCTTCTCCACTGTGTCCTATCCAGTCCTTCTCCACTGTGTCCTATCCAGTCCTTCTCCACTGTGTCCTATCCAGTCCTTCTCCACTGTGTCCTATCTAGTCCTTCTCCACTGTGTCCTATCCAGTCCTTCTCCACTGTGTCCTATCCAGTCCTTCTCCACTGTGTCCTATCCAGTCCTTCTCCACTGTGTCCTATCCAGTCCTTCTCCACTGTGTGTCCTATCCAGTCCTTCTCCACTGTGTGTCCTATCCAGTCCTTCTCCACTGTGTGTCCTATCCAGTCCTTCTCCACTGTGTGTCCTATCCAGTCCTTCTCCACTGTGTGTCCTATCCAGTCCTTCTCCACTGTGTGTCCTATCTAGTCCTTCTCCACTGTGTGTCCTATCCAGTCCTTCTCCACTGTGTCCTATCTAGTCCTTCTCCACTGTGTGTCCTATCCAGTCCTTCTCCACTGTGTCCTATCTAGTCCTTCTCCACTGTGTCCTATCCAGTCCTTCTCCACTGTGTGTCCTATCTAGTCCTTCTCCACTGTGTGTCCTATCCAGTCCTTCTCCACTGTGTGTCCTATCCAGTCCTTCTCCACTGTGTGTCCTATCCAGTCCTTCTCCACTGTGTGTCCTATCCAGTCCTTCTCCACTGTGTGTCCTATCCAGTCCTTCTCCACTGTGTGTCCTATCTATCCCTTCTCCACTGTGTGTCCTATCCAGTCCTTCTCCACTGTGTCCTATCTATCCCTTCTCCACTGTGTGTCCTATCCAGCCCTTCTCCACTGTGTGTCCTATCCAGTCCTTCTCCACTGTGTGTCCTATCTAGTCCTTCTCCACTGTGTCCTATCTATCCCTTCTCCACTGTGTGTCCCATCTATCCCTTCTCCACTGTGTCCTATCTATCCCTTCTCCACTGTGTGTCCTATCCAGTCCTTCTCCACTGTGTGTCCTATCCAGTCCTTCTCCACTGTGTGTCCTATACAGTCCTTCTCCACTGTGACGTATCTAGTCCTTCTCCACTGTGTCCTATCTAGTCCTTCTCCACTGTGTCCTATCTATCCCTTCTCCACTGTGTGTCCTATCTATCCCTTCTCCACTGTGTGTCCTATCTAGTCCTTCTCCACTGTGTGTCCTATCTAGTCCTTCTCCACTGTGTGTCCTATCTAGTCCTTCTCCACTGTGTGTCCTATCTAGTCTTTCTCCACTGTGTGTCCTATCTAGTCCTTCTCCACTGTGTGTCCTATCCAGTCCTTCTCCACTGTGTGTCCTATCCAGTCCTTATCCACTGTGTGTCCTATCCAGTCCTTCTCCACTGTGTCCTATCTAGTCCTTCTCCACTGTGTGTCCTATCTAGTCCTTCTCCACTGTGTGTCCTATCCAGTCCTTCTCCACTGTGTGTCCTATCCAGTCCTTCTCCACTGTGTGTCCTATCCAGTCCTTCTCCACTGTGTCCTATCTAGTCCTTCTCCACTGTGTGTCCTATCTAGTCCTTCTCCACTGTGTGTCCTATCTAGTCCTTCTCCACTGTGTCCTATCCAGTCCTTCTCCACTGTGTGTCCTATCTAGTCCTTCTCCACTGTGTGTCCTATCCAGTCCTTCTCCACTGTGTGTCCTATCCAGTCCTTCTCCACTGTGTCCTATCCATCCCTTCTCCACTGTGTGTCCTATCTAGTCCTTCTCCACTGTGTGTCCTATCCAGTCCTTCTCCACTGTGTGTCCTATCTAGTCCTTCTCCACTGTGTGTCCTATCCAGTCCTTCTCCACTGTGTGTCCTACATATCCCTTCTCCACTGTGTGTCCTATCTAGTCCTTCTCCACTGTGTGTCCTATCCAGTCCTTCTCCACTGTGTGTCCTATCCAGTCCTTCTCCACTGTGTCCTATCCATCCCTTCTCCACTGTGTGTCCTATCTAGTCCTTCTCCACTGTGTGTCCTATCCAGTCCTTCTCCACTGTGTGTCCTATCTAGTCCTTCTCCACTGTGTGTCCTATCCAGTCCTTCTCCACTGTGTGTCCTACATATCCCTTCTCCACTGTGTGTCCTATCTAGTCCTTCTCCACTGTGTCCTATCCAGTCCTTCTCCACTGTGTGTCCTACCTATCCCTTCTCCACTGTGTGTCCTATCTATCCCTTCTCCACTGTGTGTCCTATCTAGTCCTTCTTCACTGTGTGTCCTATCCAGTCCTTCTCCACTGTGTGTCCTATCTAGTCCTTCTCCACTGTGTGTCCTATCTAGTCCTTCTCCACTGTGTGTCCTACCTATCCCTTCTCCACTGTGTGTCCTACCTAGTCCTTCTCCACTGTGTGTCCTATCTAGTCCTTCTCCACTGTGTGTCCTATCTAGTCCTTCTCCACTGTGTGTCCTATCCAGTCCTTCTCCACTGTGTGTCCTATCCAGTCCTTCTCCACTGTGTGTCCTATCCAGTCCTTCTCCACTGTGTCCTATCTAGTCCTTCTCCACTGTGTGTCCTATCTAGTCCTTCTCCACTGTGTGTCCTATCCAGTCCTTCTCCACTGTGTGTCCTATCCAGTCCTTCTCCACTGTGTGTCCTATCCAGTCCTTCTCCACTGTGTCCTATCTAGTCCTTCTCCACTGTGTGTCCTATCCAGTCCTTCTCCACTGTGTGTCCTACATATCCCTTCTCCACTGTGTGTCCTATCTAGACCTTCTCCACTGTGTGTCCTATCTAGTCCTTCTCCACTGTGTGTCCTATCCAGTCCTTCTCCACTGTGTGTCCTATCTAGTCCTTCTCCACTGTGTGTCCTATCCAGTCCTTCTCCACTGTGTGTCCTATCTAGTCCTTCTCCACTGTGTGTCCTATCTAGTCCTTCTCCACTGTGTGTCCTATCTAGTCCTTCTCCACTGTGTCCTATCCAGTCCTTCTCCACTGTGTCCTATCTATCCCTTCTCCACTGTGTGTCCTATCCAGTCCTTCTCCACTGTGTGTCCTATCCAGTCCTTCTCCACTGTGTGTCCTATCTAGTCCTTCTCCACTGTGTCCTATCCAGTCCTTCTCCACTGTGTCCTATCTATCCCTTCTCCACTGTGTGTCCTATCTATCCCTTCTCCACTGTGTGTCCTATCCAGTCCTTCTCCACTGTGTCCTATCCAGTCCTTCTCCACTGTGTGTCCTATCTATCCCTTCTCCACTGTGTGTCCTATCCAGTCCTTCTCCACTGTGTCCTATCCAGTCCTTCTCCACTGTGTGTCCTATCCAGTCCTTCTCCACTGTGTCCTATCCATCCCTTCTCCACTGTGTGTCCTATCTAGTCCTTCTCCACTGTGTGTCCTATCCAGTCCTTCTCCACTGTGTGTCCTATCTAGTCCTTCTCCACTGTGTGTCCTATCCAGTCCTTCTCCACTGTGTGTCCTACATATCCCTTCTCCACTGTGTGTCCTATCTAGTCCTTCTCCACTGTGTGTCCTATCCAGTCCTTCTCCACTGTGTGTCCTATCCAGTCCTTCTCCACTGTGTGTCCTATCCAGTCCTTCTCCACTGTGTGTCCTATCCAGTCCTTCTCCACTGTGTGTCCTATCCAGTCCTTCTCCACTGTGTGTCCTATCTAGTCCTTCTCCACTGTGTGTCCTATCCAGTCCTTCTCCACTGTGTCCTATCTAGTCCTTCTCCACTGTGTCCTATCCAGTCCTTCTCCACTGTGTGTCCTATCTAGTCCTTCTCCACTGTGTGTCCTATCCAGTCCTTCTCCACTGTGTGTCCTATCCAGTCCTTCTCCACTGTGTGTCCTATCCAGTCCTTCTCCACTGTGTCCTATCCAGTCCTTCTCCACTGTGTGTCCTATCTATCCCTTCTCCACTGTGTGTCCTATCCAGTCCTTCTCCACTGTGTGTCCTATCTAGTCCTTCTCCACTGTGTCCTATCCAGTCCTTCTCCACTGTGTGTCCTATCCAGTCCTTCTCCACTGTGTGTCCTATCTAGTCCTTCTCCACTGTGTCCTATCCAGTCCTTCTCCACTGTGTGTCCTATCTAGTCCTTCTCCACTGTGTGTCCTATCCAGTCCTTCTCCACTGTGTGTCCTATCTAGTCCTTCTCCACTGTGTCCTATCCAGTCCTTCTCCACTGTGTGTCCTATCCAGTCCTTCTCCACTGTGTCCTATCTATCCCTTCTCCACTGTGTGTCCTATCCAGCCCTTCTCCACTGTGTGTCCTATCCAGTCCTTCTCCACTGTGTGTCCTATCTAGTCCTTCTCCACTGTGTCCTATCTAGTCCTTCTCCACTGTGTCCTATCCAGTCCTTCTCCACTGTGTCCTATCCAGTCCTTCTCCACTGTGTCCTATCCAGTCCTTCTCCACTGTGTCCTATCTAGTCCTTCTCCACTGTGTCCTATCCAGTCCTTCTCCACTGTGTCCTATCCAGTCCTTCTCCACTGTGTCCTATCCAGTCCTTCTCCACTGTGTCCTATCCAGTCCTTCTCCACTGTGTGTCCTATCCAGTCCTTCTCCACTGTGTGTCCTATCCAGTCCTTCTCCACTGTGTGTCCTATCTAGTCCTTCTCCACTGTGTCCTATCCAGTCCTTCTCCACTGTGTGTCCTATCTATCCCTTCTCCACTGTGTGTCCTATCCAGTCCTTCTCCACTGTGTCCTATCCAGTCCTTCTCCACTGTGTCCTATCCAGTCCTTCTCCACTGTGTGTCCTATCTAGACCTTCTCCACTGTGTGTCCTATCTAGTCCTTCTCCACTGTGTGTCCTATCCAGTCCTTCTCCACTGTGTGTCCTATCTAGTCCTTCTCCACTGTGTGTCCTATCCAGTCCTTCTCCACTGTGTGTCCTATCTAGTCCTTCTCCACTGTGTGTCCTATCTAGTCCTTCTCCACTGTGTGTCCTATCCAGTCCTTCTCCACTGTGTGTCCTATCTATCCCTTCTCCACTGTGTGTCCTATCCAGTCCTTCTCCACTGTGTGTCCTATCTAGTCCTTCTCCACTGTGTCCTATCCAGTCCTTCTCCACTGTGTCCTATCCAGTCCTTCTCCACTGTGTCCTATCTATCCCTTCTCCACTGTGTGTCCTATCTATCCCTTCTCCACTGTGTGTCCTATCCAGTCCTTCTCCACTGTGTCCTATCCAGTCCTTCTCCACTGTGTGTCCTATCTATCCCTTCTCCACTGTGTGTCCTATCCAGTCCTTCTCCACTGTGTCCTATCCAGTCCTTCTCCACTGTGTGTCCTATCCAGTCCTTCTCCACTGTGTCCTATCCAGTCCTTCTCCACTGTGTCCTATCTAGTCCTTCTCCACTGTGTCCTATCCAGTCCTTCTCCACTGTGTCCTATCCAGTCCTTCTCCACTGTGTCCTATCTAGTCCTTCTCCACTGTGTCCTATCTAGTCCTTCTCCACTGTGTCCTATCCAGTCCTTCTCCACTGTGTCCTATCCAGTCCTTCTCCACTGTGTCCTATCCAGTCCTTCTCCACTGTGTCCTATCCAGTCCTTCTCCACTGTGTCCTATCCAGTCCTTCTCCACTGTGTCCTATCTAGTCCTTCTCCACTGTGTCCTATCCAGTCCTTCTCCACTGTGTCCTATCCAGTCCTTCTCCACTGTGTGTCCTATCCAGTCCTTCTCCACTGTGTCCTATCCAGTCCTTCTCCACTGTGTGTCCTATCCAGTCCTTCTCCACTGTGTGTCCTATCCAGTCCTTCTCCACTGTGTGTCCTATCCAGTCCTTCTCCACTGTGTGTCCTATCCAGTCCTTCTCCACTGTGTGTCCTATCCAGTCCTTCTCCACTGTGTGTCCTATCTAGTCCTTCTCCACTGTGTGTCCTATCCAGTCCTTCTCCACTGTGTCCTATCTAGTCCTTCTCCACTGTGTCCTATCCAGTCCTTCTCCACTGTGTGTCCTATCTAGTCCTTCTCCACTGTGTGTCCTATCCAGTCCTTCTCCACTGTGTGTCCTATCCAGTCCTTCTCCACTGTGTGTCCTATCCAGTCCTTCTCCACTGTGTGTCCTATCCAGTCCTTCTCCACTGTGTGTCCTATCTATCCCTTCTCCACTGTGTGTCCTATCCAGTCCTTCTCCACTGTGTGTCCTATCTAGTCCTTCTCCACTGTGTCCTATCCAGTCCTTCTCCACTGTGTGTCCTATCCAGTCCTTCTCCACTGTGTGTCCTATCTAGTCCTTCTCCACTGTGTCCTATCCAGTCCTTCTCCACTGTGTGTCCTATCTAGTCCTTCTCCACTGTGTGTCCTATCCAGTCCTTCTCCACTGTGTGTCCTATCTAGTCCTTCTCCACTGTGTCCTATCCAGTCCTTCTCCACTGTGTGTCCTATCCAGTCCTTCTCCACTGTGTCCTATCTATCCCTTCTCCACTGTGTGTCCTATCCAGTCCTTCTCCACTGTGTGTCCTATCCAGTCCTTCTCCACTGTGTGTCCTATCTAGTCCTTCTCCACTGTGTCCTATCTAGTCCTTCTCCACTGTGTCCTATCCAGTCCTTCTCCACTGTGTCCTATCCAGTCCTTCTCCACTGTGTCCTATCCAGTCCTTCTCCACTGTGTCCTATCTAGTCCTTCTCCACTGTGTCCTATCCAGTCCTTCTCCACTGTGTCCTATCCAGTCCTTCTCCACTGTGTCCTATCCAGTCCTTCTCCACTGTGTCCTATCCAGTCCTTCTCCACTGTGTGTCCTATCCAGTCCTTCTCCACTGTGTGTCCTATCCAGTCCTTCTCCACTGTGTGTCCTATCCAGTCCTTCTCCACTGTGTGTCCTATCCAGTCCTTCTCCACTGTGTGTCCTATCCAGTCCTTCTCCACTGTGTGTCCTATCTAGTCCTTCTCCACTGTGTGTCCTATCCAGTCCTTCTCCACTGTGTCCTATCTAGTCCTTCTCCACTGTGTGTCCTATCCAGTCCTTCTCCACTGTGTCCTATCTAGTCCTTCTCCACTGTGTCCTATCCAGTCCTTCTCCACTGTGTGTCCTATCTAGTCCTTCTCCACTGTGTGTCCTATCCAGTCCTTCTCCACTGTGTGTCCTATCCAGTCCTTCTCCACTGTGTGTCCTATCCAGTCCTTCTCCACTGTGTGTCCTATCCAGTCCTTCTCCACTGTGTGTCCTATCCAGTCCTTCTCCACTGTGTGTCCTATCTATCCCTTCTCCACTGTGTGTCCTATCCAGTCCTTCTCCACTGTGTCCTATCTATCCCTTCTCCACTGTGTGTCCTATCCAGCCCTTCTCCACTGTGTGTCCTATCCAGTCCTTCTCCACTGTGTGTCCTATCTAGTCCTTCTCCACTGTGTCCTATCTATCCCTTCTCCACTGTGTGTCCCATCTATCCCTTCTCCACTGTGTCCTATCTATCCCTTCTCCACTGTGTGTCCTATCCAGTCCTTCTCCACTGTGTGTCCTATCCAGTCCTTCTCCACTGTGTGTCCTATACAGTCCTTCTCCACTGTGTATCTAGTCCTTCTCCACTGTGTCCTATCTAGTCCTTCTCCACTGTGTCCTATCTATCCCTTCTCCACTGTGTGTCCTATCTATCCCTTCTCCACTGTGTGTCCTATCTAGTCCTTCTCCACTGTGTGTCCTATCTAGTCCTTCTCCACTGTGTGTCCTATCTAGTCCTTCTCCACTGTGTGTCCTATCTAGTCTTTCTCCACTGTGTGTCCTATCTAGTCCTTCTCCACTGTGTGTCCTATCCAGTCCTTCTCCACTGTGTGTCCTATCCAGTCCTTATCCACTGTGTGTCCTATCCAGTCCTTCTCCACTGTGTCCTATCTAGTCCTTCTCCACTGTGTGTCCTATCTAGTCCTTCTCCACTGTGTGTCCTATCCAGTCCTTCTCCACTGTGTGTCCTATCCAGTCCTTCTCCACTGTGTGTCCTATCCAGTCCTTCTCCACTGTGTCCTATCTAGTCCTTCTCCACTGTGTGTCCTATCTAGTCCTTCTCCACTGTGTGTCCTATCTAGTCCTTCTCCACTGTGTCCTATCCAGTCCTTCTCCACTGTGTGTCCTATCTAGTCCTTCTCCACTGTGTGTCCTATCCAGTCCTTCTCCACTGTGTGTCCTATCCAGTCCTTCTCCACTGTGTCCTATCCATCCCTTCTCCACTGTGTGTCCTATCTAGTCCTTCTCCACTGTGTGTCCTATCCAGTCCTTCTCCACTGTGTGTCCTATCTAGTCCTTCTCCACTGTGTGTCCTATCCAGTCCTTCTCCACTGTGTGTCCTACATATCCCTTCTCCACTGTCCTATCTCCTTCTCCACTGTGTGTCCTATCCAGTCCTTCTCCACTGTGTGTCCTATCCAGTCCTTCTCCACTGTGTCCTATCCATCCTTCTCCACTGTGTGTCCTATCTAGTCCTTCTCCACTGTGTGTCCTATCCAGTCCTTCTCCACTGTGTGTCCTATCTAGTCCTTCTCCACTGTGTGTCCTATCCAGTCCTTCTCCACTGTGTGTCCTACATATCCCTTCTCCACTGTGTGTCCTATCTAGTCCTTCTCCACTGTGTCCTATCCAGTCCTTCTCCACTGTGTGTCCTACCTATCCCTTCTCCACTGTGTGTCCTATCTATCCCTTCTCCACTGTGTGTCCTATCTAGTCCTTCTTCACTGTGTGTCCTATCCAGTCCTTCTCCACTGTGTGTCCTATCTAGTCCTTCTCCACTGTGTGTCCTATCTAGTCCTTCTCCACTGTGTGTCCTACCTATCCCTTCTCCACTGTGTGTCCTACCTAGTCCTTCTCCACTGTGTGTCCTATCTAGTCCTTCTCCACTGTGTGTCCTATCTAGTCCTTCTCCACTGTGTGTCCTATCCAGTCCTTCTCCACTGTGTGTCCTATCCAGTCCTTCTCCACTGTGTGTCCTATCCAGTCCTTCTCCACTGTGTCCTATCTAGTCCTTCTCCACTGTGTGTCCTATCTAGTCCTTCTCCACTGTGTGTCCTATCCAGTCCTTCTCCACTGTGTGTCCTATCCAGTCCTTCTCCACTGTGTGTCCTATCCAGTCCTTCTCCACTGTGTCCTATCTAGTCCTTCTCCACTGTGTGTCCTATCCAGTCCTTCTCCACTGTGTGTCCTACATATCCCTTCTCCACTGTGTGTCCTATCTAGTCCTTCTCCACTGTGTCCTATCCAGTCCTTCTCCACTGTGTGTCCTACCTATCCCTTCTCCACTGTGTGTCCTATCTATCCCTTCTCCACTGTGTGTCCTATCTAGTCCTTCTTCACTGTGTGTCCTATCCAGTCCTTCTCCACTGTGTGTCCTATCTAGTCCTTCTCCACTGTGTGTCCTATCTAGTCCTTCTCCACTGTGTGTCCTACCTATCCCTTCTCCACTGTGTGTCCTACCTATCCCTTCTCCACTGTGTGTCCTATCTAGTCCTTCTCCACTGTGTCCTATCTAGTCCTTCTCCACTGTGTGTCCTATCCAGTCCTTCTCCACTGTGTGTCCTATCTAGTCCTTCTCCACTGTGTGTCCTATCCAGTCCTTCTCCACTGTGTGTCCTATCCAGTCCTTCTCCACTGTGTGTCCTATCCAGTCCTTCTCCACTGTGTGTCCTATCTAGTCCTTCTCCACTGTGTCCTATCTAGTCCTTCTCCACTGTGTGTCCTATCCAGTCCTTCTCCACTGTGTGTCCTATCCAGTCCTTCTCCACTGTGTGTCCTATCCAGTCCTTCTCCACTGTGTGTCCTATCCAGTCCTTCTCCACTGTGTCCTATCCAGTCCTTCTCCACTGTGTCCTATCTAGTCCTTCTCCACTGTGTGTCCTATCTAGTCCTTCTCCACTGTGTGTCCTATCTAGTCCTTCTCCACTGTGTGTCCTATCTAGTCCTTCTCCACTGTGTGTCCTATCTAGTCCTTCTCCACTGTGTGTCCTATCCAGTCCTTCTCCACTGTGTCCTATCTAGTCCTTCTCCACTGTGTGTCCTATCTAGTCCTTCTCCACTGTGTCCTATCTAGTCCTTCTCCACTGTGTGTCCTATCTAGTCCTTCTCCACTGTGTCCTATCTAGTCCTTCTCCACTGTGTGTCCTATCTAGTCCTTCTCCACTGTGTCCTATCTAGTCCTTCTCCACTGTGTGTCCTATCTAGTCCTTCTCCACTGTGTCCTATCCAGTCCTTCTCCACTGTGTGTCCTATCCAGTCCTTCTCCACTGTGTGTCCTATCCAGTCCTTCTCCACTGTGTGTCCTATCCAGTCCTTCTCCACTGTGTGTCCTATCTAGTCCTTCTCCACTGTGTGTCTATCCAGTCCTTCTCCACTGTGTGTCCTACATATCCCTTCTCCACTGTGTGTCCTATCTAGTCCTTCTCCACTGTGTGTCCTATCCAGTCCTTCTCCACTGTGTGTCCTATCCAGTCCTTCTCCACTGTGTCCTATCCATCCCTTCTCCACTGTGTGTCCTATCTAGTCCTTCTCCACTGTGTGTCCTATCCAGTCCTTCTCCACTGTGTGTCCTATCCAGTCCTTCTCCACTGTGTGTCCTATCTAGTCCTTCTCCACTGTGTGTCCTATCTAGTCCTTCTCCACTGTGTGTCCTATCTAGTCCTTCTCCACTGTGTGTCCTATCCAGTCCTTCTCCACTGTGTGTCCTATCCAGTCCTTCTCCACTGTGTGTCCTATCCAGTCCTTCTCCACTGTGTGTCCTATCCAGTCCTTCTCCACTGTGTCCTATCCATCCCTTCTCCACTGTGTGTCCTATCTAGTCCTTCTCCACTGTGTGTCCTATCCAGTCCTTCTCCACTGTGTGTCCTATCTAGTCCTTCTCCACTGTGTGTCCTATCCAGTCCTTCTCCACTGTGTGTCCTACATATCCCTTCTCCACTGTGTGTCCTATCTAGTCCTTCTCCACTGTGTGTCCTACCTATCCCTTCTCCACTGTGTGTCCTATCTATCCCTTCTCCACTGTGTGTCCTATCTAGTCCTTCTTCACTGTGTGTCCTATCCAGTCCTTCTCCACTGTGTGTCCTATCTAGTCCTTCTCCACTGTGTGTCCTATCTAGTCCTTCTCCACTGTGTGTCCTACCTAGTCCTTCTCCACTGTGTGTCCTACCTAGTCCTTCTCCACTGTGTGTCCTATCTAGTCCTTCTCCACTGTGTGTCCTATCTAGTCCTTCTCCACTGTGTCCTATCCAGTCCTTCTCCACTGT
Source organism: Oncorhynchus gorbuscha (assembly GCF_021184085.1). NCBI lineage: Eukaryota > Metazoa > Chordata > Actinopteri > Salmoniformes > Salmonidae > Oncorhynchus > Oncorhynchus gorbuscha. The sequence goes on along the minus strand of NW_025748197.1, from coordinate 9,015 downwards.
GTGTCCTATCCAGTCCTTCTCCACTGTGTGTCCTATCCAGTCCTTCTCCACTGTGTCCTATCTAGTCCTTCTCCACTGTGTGTCCTATCTAGTCCTTCTCCACTGTGTGTCCTATCCAGTCCTTCTCCACTGTGTGTCCTATCCAGTCCTTCTCCACTGTGTGTCCTATCCAGTCCTTCTCCACTGTGTCCTATCTAGTCCTTCTCCACTGTGTGTCCTATCCAGTCCTTCTCCACTGTGTGTCCTACATATCCCTTCTCCACTGTGTGTCCTATCTAGTCCTTCTCCACTGTGTCCTATCCAGTCCTTCTCCACTGTGTGTCCTACCTATCCCTTCTCCACTGTGTGTCCTATCTATCCCTTCTCCACTGTGTGTCCTATCTAGTCCTTCTTCACTGTGTGTCCTATCCAGTCCTTCTCCACTGTGTGTCCTATCTAGTCCTTCTCCACTGTGTGTCCTATCTAGTCCTTCTCCACTGTGTGTCCTACCTATCCCTTCTCCACTGTGTGTCCTACCTATCCCTTCTCCACTGTGTGTCCTATCTAAGTCCTTCTCCACTGTGTCCTATCTAGTCCTTCTCCACTGTGTGTCCTATCCAGTCCTTCTCCACTGTGTGTCCTATCTAGTCCTTCTCCACTGTGTGTCCTATCCAGTCCTTCTCCACTGTGTGTCCTATCCAGTCCTTCTCCACTGTGTGTCCTATCCAGTCCTTCTCCACTGTGTGTCCTATCCAGTCCTTCTCCACTGTGTGTCCTATCTAGTCCTTCTCCACTGTGTCCTATCTAGTCCTTCTCCACTGTGTGTCCTATCCAGTCCTTCTCCACTGTGTGTCCTATCCAGTCCTTCTCCACTGTGTGTCCTATCCAGTCCTTCTCCACTGTGTCCTATCCAGTCCTTCTCCACTGTGTCCTATCTAGTCCTTCTCCACTGTGTGTCCTATCTAGTCCTTCTCCACTGTGTGTCCTATCTAGTCCTTCTCCACTGTGTGTCCTATCTAGTCCTTCTCCACTGTGTGTCCTATCTAGTCCTTCTCCACTGTGTGTCCTATCCAGTCCTTCTCCACTGTGTCCTATCTAGTCCTTCTCCACTGTGTGTCCTATCTAGTCCTTCTCCACTGTGTCCTATCTAGTCCTTCTCCACTGTGTGTCCTATCTAGTCCTTCTCCACTGTGTCCTATCTAGTCCTTCTCCACTGTGTGTCCTATCTAGTCCTTCTCCACTGTGTCCTATCCAGTCCTTCTCCACTGTGTGTCCTATCCAGTCCTTCTCCACTGTGTGTCCTATCCAGTCCTTCTCCACTGTGTGTCCTATCCAGTTTCTCCACTGTGTCCTATCCAGTCCTTCTCCACTGTGTCCTATCTAGTCCTTCTCCACTGTGTGTCCTATCCAGTCCTTCTCCACTGTGTGTCCTATCCAGTCCTTCTCCACTGTGTCCTATCCAGTCCTTCTCCACTGTGTGTCCTATCTAGTCCTTCTCCACTGTGTGTCCTATCCAGTCCTTCTCCACTGTGTGTCCTATCCAGTCCTTCTCCACTGTGTGTCCTATCTAGTCCTTCTCCACTGTGTGTCCTATCTAGTCCTTCTCCACTGTGTGTCCTATCCAGTCCTTCTCCACTGTCCTATCTAGTCCTTCTCCACTGTGTGTCCTATCTAGTCCTTCTCCACTGTGTCCTATCTAGTCCTTCTCCACTGTGTGTCCTATCTAGTCCTTCTCCACTGTGTCCTATCCAGTCCTTCTCCACTGTGTGTCCTATCCAGTCCTTCTCCACTGTGTGTCCTATCCAGTCCTTCTCCACTGTGTGTCCTATCCAGTCCTTCTCCACTGTGTGTCCTATCCAGTCCTTCTCCACTGTGTGTCCTATCCAGTCCTTCTCCACTGTGTCCTATCCAGTCCTTCTCCACTGTGTCCTATCTAGTCCTTCTCCACTGTGTGTCCTATCCAGTCCTTCTCCACTGTGTCCTATCCAGTCCTTCTCCACTGTGTCCTATCCAGTCCTTCTCCACTGTGTGTCCTATCCATCCCTTCTCCACTGTGTGTCCTATCTAGTCCTTCTCCACTGTGTGTCCTATCCAGTCCTTCTCCACTGTGTGTCCTATCTAGTCCTTCTCCACTGTGTGTCCTATCCAGTCCTTCTCCACTGTGTGTCCTACATATCCCTTCTCCACTGTGTGTCCTATCTAGTCCTTCTCCACTGTGTCCTATCCAGTCCTTCTCCACTGTGTGTCCTACCTATCCCTTCTCCACTGTGTGTCCTATCTATCCCTTCTCCACTGTGTGTCCTATCTAGTCCTTCTTCACTGTGTGTCCTATCCAGTCCTTCTCCACTGTGTGTCCTATCTAGTCCTTCTCCACTGTGTGTCCTATCTAGTCCTTCTCCACTGTGTGTCCTACCTAGTCCTTCTCCACTGTGTGTCCTACCTAGTCCTTCTCCACTGTGTGTCCTATCTAGTCCTTCTCCACTGTGTGTCCTATCTAGTCCTTCTCCACTGTGTGTCCTATCCAGTCCTTCTCCACTGTGTGTCCTATCCAGTCCTTCTCCACTGTGTGTCCTATCCAGTCCTTCTCCACTGTGTCCTATCTAGTCCTTCTCCACTGTGTCCTATCTAGTCCTTCTCCACTGTGTGTCCTATCCAGTCCTTCTCCACTGTGTGTCCTATCCAGTCCTTCTCCACTGTGTGTCCTATCCAGTCCTTCTCCACTGTGTCCTATCTAGTCCTTCTCCACTGTGTGTCCTATCCAGTCCTTCTCCACTGTGTGTCCTACATATCCCTTCTCCACTGTGTGTCCTATCTAGTCCTTCTCCACTGTGTCCTATCCAGTCCTTCTCCACTGTGTGTCCTACCTATCCCTTCTCCACTGTGTGTCCTATCTATCCTTCTCCACTGTGTGTCCTATCTAGTCCTTCTTCACTGTGTGTCCTATCCAGTCCTTCTCCACTGTGTGTCCTATCTAGTCCTTCTCCACTGTGTGTCCTATCTAGTCCTTCTCCACTGTGTGTCCTACCTATCCCTTCTCCACTGTGTGTCCTACCTATCCCTTCTCCACTGTGTGTCCTATCAAGTCCTTCTCCACTGTGTCCTATCTAGTCCTTCTCCACTGTGTGTCCTATCCAGTCCTTCTCCACTGTGTGTCCTATCTAGTCCTTCTCCACTGTGTGTCCTATCCAGTCCTTCTCCACTGTGTGTCCTATCCAGTCCTTCTCCACTGTGTGTCCTATCCAGTCCTTCTCCACTGTGTGTCCTATCCAGTCCTTCTCCACTGTGTGTCCTATCTAGTCCTTCTCCACTGTGTCCTATCTAGTCCTTCTCCACTGTGTGTCCTATCCAGTCCTTCTCCACTGTGTGTCCTATCCAGTCCTTCTCCACTGTGTGTCCTATCCAGTCCTTCTCCACTGTGTCCTATCCAGTCCTTCTCCACTGTGTCCTATCTAGTCCTTCTCCACTGTGTGTCCTATCTAGTCCTTCTCCACTGTGTGTCCTATCTAGTCCTTCTCCACTGTGTGTCCTATCTAGTCCTTCTCCACTGTGTGTCCTATCTAGTCCTTCTCCACTGTGTGTCCTATCCAGTCCTTCTCCACTGTGTCCTATCTAGTCCTTCTCCACTGTGTGTCCTATCTAGTCCTTCTCCACTGTGTCCTATCTAGTCCTTCTCCACTGTGTGTCCTATCTAGTCCTTCTCCACTGTGTCCTATCTAGTCCTTCTCCACTGTGTGTCCTATCTAGTCCTTCTCCACTGTGTCCTATCCAGTCCTTCTCCACTGTGTGTCCTATCCAGTCCTTCTCCACTGTGTGTCCTATCCAGTCCTTCTCCACTGTGTCCTATCCAGTCCTTCTCCACTGTGTCCTATCTATCCCTTCTCCACTGTGTGTCCTATCCAGTCCTTCTCCACTGTGTGTCCTATCCAGTCCTTCTCCACTGTGTCCTATCCAGTCCTTCTCCACTGTGTCCTATCTAGTCCTTCTCCACTGTGTGTCCTATCTAGTCCTTCTCCACTGTGTGTCCTATCTAGTCCTTCTCCACTGTGTGTCCTATCTAGTCCTTCTCCACTGTGTGTCCTATCTAGTCCTTCTCCACTGTGTGTCCTATCCAGTCCTTCTCCACTGTGTGTCCTATCTAGTCCTTCTCCACTGTGTGTCCTATCCAGTCCTTCTCCACTGTGTGTCCTATCCAGTCCTTCTCCACTGTGTGTCCTATCCAGTCCTTCTCCACTGTGTGTCCTATCCAGTCCTTCTCCACTGTGTGTCCTATCTAGTCCTTCTCCACTGTGTCCTATCTAGTCCTTCTCCACTGTGTGTCCTATCCAGTCCTTCTCCACTGTGTGTCCTATCCAGTCCTTCTCCACTGTGTCCTATCCAGTCCTTCTCCACTGTGTCCTATCCAGTCCTTCTCCACTGTGTCCTATCTAGTCCTTCTCCACTGTGTGTCCTATCTAGTCCTTCTCCACTGTGTGTCCTATCCAGTCCTTCTCCACTGTGTGTCCTATCCAGTCCTTCTCCACTGTGTGTCCTATCTAGTCCTTCTCCACTGTGTCCTATCCAGTCCTTCTCCACTGTGTCCTATCCAGTCCTTCTCCACTGTGTGTCCTATCCAGTCCTTCTCCACTGTGTCCTATCCAGTCCTTCTCCACTGTGTGTCCTATCTAGTCCTTCTCCACTGTGTCCTATCTAGTCCTTCTCCACTGTGTGTCCTATCTAGTCCTTCTCCACTGTGTCCTATCCAGTCCTTCTCCACTGTGTGTCCTATCCAGTCCTTCTCCACTGTGTGTCCTATCCAGTCCTTCTCCACTGTGTCCTATCCAGTCCTTCTCCACTGTGTCCTATCTATCCCTTCTCCACTGTGTGTCCTATCCAGTCCTTCTCCACTGTGTGTCCTATCCAGTCCTTCTCCACTGTGTCCTATCCAGTCCTTCTCCACTGTGTCCTATCTAGTCCTTCTCCACTGTGTGTCCTATCTAGTCCTTCTCCACTGTGTGTCCTATCTAGTCCTTCTCCACTGTGTGTCCTATCTAGTCCTTCTCCACTGTGTGTCCTATCTAGTCCTTCTCCACTGTGTGTCCTATCCAGTCCTTCTCCACTGTGTGTCCTATCTAGTCCTTCTCCACTGTGTGTCCTATCTAGTCCTTCTCCACTGTGTCCTATCTAGTCCTTCTCCACTGTGTGTCCTATCTAGTCCTTCTCCACTGTGTCCTATCCAGTCCTTCTCCACTGTGTCCTATCCAGTCCTTCTCCACTGTGTGTCCTATCCAGTCCTTCTCCACTGTGTGTCCTATCCAGTCCTTCTCCACTGTGTGTCCTATCCAGTCCTTCTCCACTGTGTGTCCTATCCAGTCCTTCTCCACTGTGTCCTATCCAGTCCTTCTCCACTGTGTGTCCTATCTAGTCCTTCTCCACTGTGTGTCCTATCCAGTCCTTCTCCACTGTGTCCTATCCAGTCCTTCTCCACTGTGTGTCCTATCCAGTCCTTCTCCACTGTGTGTCCTATCCAGTCCTTCTCCACTGTGTGTCCTATCCAGTCCTTCTCCACTGTGTCCTATCCAGTCCTTCTCCACTGTGTCCTATCCAGTCCTTCTCCACTGTGTGTCCTATCCAGTCCTTCTCCACTGTGTGTCCTATCTAGTCCTTCTCCACTGTGTGTCCTATCCAGTCCTTCTCCACTGTGTCCTATCCAGTCCTTCTCCACTGTGTCCTATCCAGTCCTTCTCCACTGTGTCCTATCCAGTCCTTCTCCACTGTGTCCTATCTAGTCCTTCTCCACGGTGTCCTATCTAGTCCTTCTCCACTGTGTGTCCTATCCAGTCCTTCTCCACTGTGTCCTATCCAGTCCTTCTCCACTGTGTCCTATCCAGTCCTTCATCTCCACTGTGTCCTATCCAGTCCTTCTCCCACTGTGTGTCCTATCCAGTCCTTCTCCACTGTGTGTCCTATCTAGTCCTTCTCCACTGTGTGTCCTATCCAGTCCTTCTCCACTGTGTGTGTATCTAGTCCTTCTCCACCGTGTGTCCTATCTAGTCCTTCTCCACCGTGTGTCCTATCTAGTCCTTCTCCACTGTGTGTCCTATCCAGTCCTTCTCCACTGTGTGTCTATCTAGTCCTTCTCCACTGTGTGTCCTATCTAGTCCTTCTCCACTGTGTGTCCTATCCAGTCCTTCTCCACTGTGTGTCCTATCTAGTCCTTCTCCACTGTGTGTCCTATCTAGTCCTTCTCCACTGTGTGTCTATCTAGTCCTTCTCCACTGTGTCCTATCCAGTCCTTCTCCACTGTGTGTCCTATCCAGTCCTTCTCCACTGTGTCCTATCCAGTCCTTCTCCACTGTGTCTTCCCACTGTGATCTTAGTCCTTCTCCACTGTGTGTCCTATCTAGTCCTTCTCCACTGTGTGTCCTATCCAGTCCTTCTCCACTGTGTGTCCTATCCAGTCCTTCTCTCTGTGTGTCCTATCCAGTCCTTCTCCACTGTGTGTCCTATCTAGTCCTTCTCCACTGTGTGTCCTATCCAGTCCTTCTCCACTGTGTGTCCTATCCAGTCCTTCTCCACTGTGTGTCCTATCCAGTCCTTCTCCACTGTCTGTCTATCCAGTCCTTCTCCACTGTGTTCCTATCCAGTCCCTTCTCCACTGTGTGTCCTATCCAGTCCTTCTCCACTGTTTAGTCTTCTCCACTGTGTGTCCTCTCCAGTCCTTCTCCACTGTGTGTGTCCTGGTTTACTCACCACCGTGGTAATCAGCAGGAGGCCTCTCATCTTGACCAGAGGTGTACAGCAAGGGTGTGTGTGTGTGTCTTCTGTGTGTCCTGTGTCTGTGTGTGTGTCTTCTGTGTCCTCTACTGTTTGTGTGTGTGTGTGTGTTGTGTGTCTTCTGTCCTGTGTCCTGTGTTGTGTCTTGTGTGTGTGTGTGTGTGTGTGTGTGTGTGTGTGTTCCAACCAAGTAATCCACAGAAAAAGCTCCCAAATCAGCTCGACTCCAGCACTCCCTGCACTCTAGCAGTCATTAGTCTTCTGAAACAGAGACAGGACCTGACATTAGACCTAATTGAAGACATTCAACATACATACTGGTCTCTACTCTACTGTTTAGTCTTCTACAGTCCTCTACTCTACTGTTTAGTCTTCTACAGTCCTCTACTCTACTGTTTAGTCTTCTACAGTCCTCTACTCTACTGTTTAGTCTTCTACAGGCCTCTACTCTACTGTTTAGTCTTCTACAGTCCTCTACTCTACTGTTTAGTCTTCTACAGGCCTCTACTCTACTGTTTAGTCTTCTACAGTCCTCTACTCTACTGTTTAGTCTTCTACAGTCCTCTACAGTCCTCTACTGTTTAGTCTTCTACAGGCCTCTACTCTACTGTTTAGTCTTCTACAGGCCTCTACTCTACTGTTTAGTCTTCTACAGGCCTCTACTCTCTACTGTTTTAGTCTTCTACAGGCCTCTACTCTACTGTTTAGTCTTCTACAGGCCTCTACTCTACTGTTTAGTCTTCTACAGGCCTCTACTCTACTGTTTAGTCTTCTACAGGCCTCTACTCTACTGTTTAGTCTTCTACAGGCCTCTACTCTACTGTTTAGTCTTCTACAGGCCTCTACTCTACTGTTTAGTCTTCTACTCTACTGTTTAGTCCTCCTCTACTCTACTGTTTAGTCTTCTACAGTCCTCTACTCTACTGTTTAGTCTTCTACAGTCCTCTACTCTACTGTTTAGTCTTCTACAGGCCTCTACTCTACTGTTTAGTCTTCTACAGGCCTCTACTCTACTGTTTAGTCTTCTACAGTCCTCTACTCTACTGTTTAGTCTTCTACAGTCCTCTACTCTACTGTTTAGTCTTCTACAGGCCTCTACTCTACTGTTTAGTCTTCTACAGGCCTCTACTCTACTGTTTAGTCTTCTACAGTCCTCTACTGTTTAGTCTTCTACAGTCCTCTACTCTACTGTTTAGTCTTCTACAGTCCTCTACTCTACTGTTTAGTCTTCTACAGGCCTCTACTCTGTTTAGTCTTCTACAGTTTAGTCTTCCTCTACAGTACAGTCCTCTACAGGCCTCTCTACTGTTTAGTCTTCTACAGTCCTCTACTCTACTGTTTAGTCTTCTACAGGCCTCTACTCTACTGTTTAGTCTTCTACAGTCCTCTACAGTCCTCTACTGTTTAGTCTTCTACAGTCCTCTACTCCTCTACTGTTTAGTCTTCTACAGTCCTCTACTCTACTGTTTAGTCTTCTACAGTCCTCTACTCCTCTACTGTTTAGTCTTCTACAGGCCTCTACTCTACTGTTTAGTCTTCTACAGGCCTCTACTCTACTGTTTAGTCTTCTACAGTCCTCTACTCTACTGTTTAGTCTTCTACAGTCCTCTACTGTTTAGTCCTCTACTGTTTAGTCTTCTACAGTCCTCTACTCTACTGTTTAGTCTCTACTGTTTAGTCTTCTACAGGCCTCTACTCTACTGTTTAGTCTTCTACAGGCCTCTACTCTACTGTTTAGTCTTCTACAGGCCTCCTCTACTGTTTAGTCCTCTACTGTTTAGTCTTCTACAGTCTACTCTACTGTTTAGTCTTCTACAGGCCTCTACTCTACTGTTTAGTCTTCTACAGTCCTCTACTCTACTGTTTAGTCTTCTACAGTCCTCTACCTCTACAGTCCTCTACTGTTTAGTCTTCTACACTCTACTGTTTAGTCTTCTACTCTACTCTACTGTTTAGTCTTCTACAGGCCTCTACTCTACTGTTTAGTCTTCTACAGGCCTCTACTCTACTGTTTAGTCTTCTACAGTCCTCTACAGTCCTCTACAGTCCTCTACTGTTTAGTCTTCTACAGGCCTCTACTCTACTGTTTAGTCTTCTACAGTCCTCTACAGTCCTCTACAGTCCTCTACTGTTTAGTCTTCTACAGGCCTCTACTCTACTGTTTAGTCTTCTACAGGCCTCTACTCTACTGTTTAGTCTTCTACAGGCCTCTACTCTACTGTTTAGTCTTCTACAGGCCTCTACTCTACTGTTTAGTCTTCTACAGTCCTCTACAGTCCTCTA
>NW_025748196.1:15000-39189 GCF_021184085.1 Oncorhynchus gorbuscha | reverse complement strand
TCAGCAGTTCTGTCTTGACAGAAAATGTTGTAGTTGGGGATGGAATCCTACATTGTCATTGGGGGAGAGGTCCTGATGTACAGTATACTGTATATATAGAGATATATACAGTAGTGTGCTGATGAAGACAGTATATATAGAGAGATATACAGTAGTTAACTGATGAAGACAGTATATATAGAGAGATATACAGTAGTTTACTGATGAAGACATTATATATAGAGAGATATACAGTAGTCTGCTGATGAAGACATTATATATAGAGAGATATACAGTAGTCTGCTGATGAAGACAGTATATATAGAGAGATATACAGTAGTCTGCTGATGAAGACAGTATATATAGAGAGATATACAGTAGTCTGCTGATGAAGACAGTATATATAGAGATATACAGTAGTCTGCTGATGAAGACAGTATATATAGAGATATACAGTAGTCTACTGATGAAGACAGTATATATAGAGAGATATACAGTAGTTTACTGATGAAGACAGTATATATAGAGAGATATACAGTAGTCTACTGATGAAGACAGTATATATAGAGAGATATACAGTAGTCTGCTGATGAAGACAGTATATATAGAGATATACAGTAGTCTGCTGATGAAGACAGTATATATAGAGATATACAGTAGTTTACTGATGAAGACAGTATATATAGAGAGATATACAGTAGTCTGCTGATGAAGACAGTATATATAGAGATATACAGTAGTTTACTGATGAAGACAGTATATATAGAGATATACAGTAGTCTGCTGATGAAGACAGTATACAGTTGGCAGGTCGATTAGGACATCTACTTTCTGCACGACACAAGTAATTTTTCCAACAATTGTTTACAGAAAGATTATTTCACTTATGATTCACTGTATCACAATTCCAGTGGGTCATACACTGAGTTGACTGTGCCCTTAAACAGCTTGGAAAATTCCAGAAAATGATGTCATGGCTTTAGAAGCTTCTGATAGGCTAATTTACATAATTTGAGTCAATTGGAGGTGTACCTGTGGATGTATTTGAAGGCCTACCTTACTCAGTGCCTCTTTCCATGACATCATGGGAAATCAAAAGAAATCAGCCAAGATCTCAGAAAATAAACAGCAAAGGACAACAGCAAAAGACCTTGTGAAGATGCTGGAGGAAACAGGTACAAAAGTATCTATATCCACAGTAAAAACAAGTCCTATATTGACATAACCTGAAAGGCCACTCAGCAAGGAAGAAGCCACTGCTCCAAAACTGCCATAAAAAAGCCAGACTACGGTTTGCAACTGCACATGGGGACAAATATCGTACTTTTTGGAGAAATGTCCTCTGGTCTGATGAAACAAAAATAGAACTGTTTGGCCATAATGACCATCATCGAAGAACATCATCCCCACCATGATGCACGGTTTGTGGCAGCATCATGTTGTGGAGGTGCTTTGCTGCAGGAGGGACTGGTGCACTTCACAAAATAGATGGCATCATGAGGGAGAAAAATTATGTGGATATATTGAAGCAACATCTCGAGACATCGGTCAGGAAGTTAAAGCTTGGTCGCAAATGGGTCTTCCAAATGGACATTGACCCCAAGCATACTTCCAAAGTTGTGGCAAAATGGCTTAAGGACAACAAAGTGAAAGTGTTGGAGTGGACATCACAAAGCCCTGACCTCAGTCCTATAGAACATTTGTAGGCAGAACTGAAAAAGCATGTCGAGCAAGGAGGCCTACAAACCTGACTCAGTTACACCAGGGGGAATGGGCCAAAATTCACCCAACTTATTGTGGGAAGCTTGTGGAAGGCTAACCAAAATGTTTGACCCAAGTTAAACAATTTAAAGGCAATGCTACCATATACTAATTGAGTGTATGTGAACTTCTGACACACTGGGAATGTGATGACAGAAATAAAAGCTGAAATAAATAATTATCTCTACTATTATTCTGACATTTCACATTCTTAAAATAAAGTGGTGATCCTAACTGACCTAAGACAGGACATTTTTACACAGATTAAATGTCAGGAATTGTGAAAAACTGAGTTTAAATGTATTTGGCTAAGGTGTATGTAAACTTCCCACTTCAACTTCATGTAGTTTTCTGACAGTATATAGAGAGAGATATACAGTAGTCTTTGAAGACATTGTATAATAGAGATAGACAGTAGTCTATGATGAAGACAGTATATATAGAGATATACAGTAGTCTACTGATGAAGACAGTATATATAGAGATATACAGTAGAAGAGTCTACTGATGAAGACAGTATATATAGAGATATACAGTAGTCTACTGATGAAGACAGTATATATAGAGATATACAGTAGTCTACTGATGAAGACAGTATATATAGAGATATACAGTAGTCTACTGATGAAGACAGTATATATAGAGATATACAGTAGTCTACTGATGAAGACAGTATATATAGAGATATACAGTAGTCTACTGATAGAGATATACAGTAGTCTACTGATGAAGACACAGTAGTTGTATATATAGAGATATACAGTAGTCTACTGATGAAGACATTGATGAAGACAGTATATATAGAGATATACAGTAGTCTACTGATGAAGACAGTATATATATAGAGATATACAGTAGTCTACTGATGAAGACAGTAGTCTATTGATGAAGACAGTATATATAGAGATATACAGTAGATATACAGTAGTCTACTGATGAAGACAGTATATATATAGAGATATACAGTAGTCTACTGATGAAGACAGTATATATAGAGATATACAGTAGTCTACTGATGAAGACAGTATATATAGAGATATACAGTAGTCTACTGATGAAGACAGTATGATATGTAGTTTACTGATACAGTTGGTCAGTACTTGAAGACAGAAGTCTTTCTGGACTTCCTGGATCAGTCTTTCTGGACTTCCTGGATCAGCTCCTGCAGTTTGGCCAGGTCCACACATTGAGAGACCATGTCCTTCACACACACCCTGGACTGGGCCTCCCTCTGGACCTGGGAAGTAGCACAGTCCTGACCCATAACAGCCAGAAGGAGAACCAGCAGCAGAGAGAACTGGACCACACTGGACAAACTAGGCATATTTATACTGGATCAACTGTTGCCTGCTTCGACTGGGTCAACTGTTGCCTGCTTCGACTGGATCAACTGGTGCCTGCTTCGACTGGATCAACTGGTGCCTGCTTCGACTGGTTCAACTGGTGCCTGCTTCGACTGGATCAACTGTTGCCTGCTTCGACTGGGTCAACTGTTGCCTGCTTCGACTGGATCAACTGGTGCCTGCTTCGACTGGATCAACTGGTGCCTGCTTCGACTGGTTCAACTGGTGCCTGCTTCGACTGGATCAACTGGTGCCTGCTTCGACTGGTTCAACTGGTGCCTGCTTCGACTGGATCAACTGGTGCCTGCTTCGATTGGATCAGCTGGTGCCTGCTTCGACTGGGTCAACTGCTCACCTTGTCTCTATCTGAATCACCTGGTCACCTGGTTAGACTGGGTCAACTGCTCACCTTGTCTCTATCTGAATCACCTGGTCACCTTGTCTCTATCTGAATCACCTGGTCACCTGATTCGTTCAATTTCTGTTTGAATCACCTGATTCAAATGACCTGCCAAATATCTGACCTACAGCACATACAGGATCTGATTCACTGAATCTTTGAATCACTGATGTACAATCGACTCACTGAGTTTCCTACTCTACTAACTGACTGATTGAAAGACTGACTGAGCAAATGATTCCCTTCCTCTTCCCGTCCTCTCAGCAGGTGAGTCAGTCAGGTCTGCTCTGTTCTCCGCAGGTGAAATCTCTGTGGGTCTGGTCCTCTCAACAGTCACTAACCTTTAAATACTTTCAGAGCTCCTCCTGATGATGTAACATTACACACACACACACAAACACACACATACACACACAAACACACCTAAACGTGCACCTCCCTCCCTCCCCCTCCCTCCCTCCCTCCCTCCCTCCCTCCCTCCCTCCCTCCCTCCCTCCCTCCCTCCCTCCCTCCCTCCCTCCCTCCTCTCCCTCCCTGCATGTTGTCATTCTGCTCTCTGGAATGTGCAACCTGACAACAGAATGGTTGGTGTCCCTTTGAAACCTGAGGTGGGCAGATATTCTCTCCCTTTGTTCGTTCCCTGTGGATCCCCTCTGGTGTCCTGGTCCTGAGAAGCTGTACTCTATACAGTGCAGGACAAAACACCAAATAACTACATTGCACATCATAACAGACAGGCGTTTATCATGTCTTCACCTATCAGGGCTGCAGTTGCAACGTGACACAAGCGAAAGGTGTGTGTGGACTCCAGGACGATTTAACCAGGTCATGACATTTGAAGGCGTTTGCTTTGAATACGGCGTCCTAGATTCTATTTGCTGATGAAACCACAAGTACCGTGCTTTTCTTCAACAAATAGTTGTAATGAAACAAGAATGTAGTTGCACAATCAGCACACACCCATAACTGTTTACAATGCAAAACACCTGAATTAAATATCATTGCCAAATGTTGATTGATTGATAATTGATTGTGGATATTGTGGTGAGGAAAACGATTAGATCTAACTCGTTCAGATGTTTAGATGTTGGTGGCCTGTTCTGCCTGTTCAGTCTCAGAGACAGAGACAGTGATGTTGGTGGCCTGCTCTGCCTGTTCAGCCTCAGAGACAGATACAGAGATGTTGGTGGCCTGCTCTGCCTGTTCAGCCTCAGAGACAGAGACAGGGATGTTGGTAACCTGCTCTGCCTGTTCAGCCTCAGAGACAGAGACAGAGATGTTGGTGGCCTGCTCGGCCTGTTCAGCCTCAGAGACAGAGACAGAGATGTTGGTGGCCTGCTCTGCCTATTCAGCCTCAGAGACAGAGACAGAGATGTTGGTGGCCTGCTCGGCCTGTTCAGCCTCAGAGACAGAGACAGAGATGTTGGTGGCCTGCTCGGCCTGTTCAGCCTCAGTCTCAGAGACAGTGATGTTGGTGGCCTGCTCTGCCTTTTCAGCCTCAGAGACAGAGACAGTGATGTTGGTGGCCTGCTCGGCCTGCTCAGCCTCAGAGACAGAGACAGAGATGTTGGTGGCCTGCTCGGCCTGCTCAGCCTCAGAGACAGAGACAGAGATGTTGGTGGCCTGCTCAGCCTCAGAGACAGAGACAGTGATGTTGGTGGCCTGCTCTGCCTGTCCAGCCTCAGAGACAGAGACAGAGATGTTGGTGGCCTGCTCTGTCTGTTCAGCCTCAGAGACAGAGATGTTGGTGGCCTGCTCAGCCTCAGAGACAGAGACAGAGATGTTGGTGGCCTGCTCAGCCTCAGAGACAGAGACAGAGATGTTGGTGGCCTGCTCTGCCTGTCCAGCCTCAGAGACAGAGACAGAGATGTTGGTGGCCTGCTCTGTCTGTTCAGCCTCAGAGACAGAGACAGAGATGTTGGTGGCCTGCTCAGCCTCAGAGACAGAGACAGTGATGTTGGTGGCCTGCTCTGCCTGTTCAGCCTCAGAGACAGAGACAGTGATGACTCGGTCAAAACGTCAGTCGGGTTTTAAAGCAGTGCTGGTGTAGCAGAAAGATGCTGTGGTAACAAGATGTGGGGTTGTGGACCCGTAGTCTACTTTCCTATGAGATTGAAGTGTGAGTGTTTGTGTGTGTTTGGGGGGGGGGCTTTTAGAGTGATTCACATGCGTCAGTCGGCCTCATTTCAATGTTCCTGTACAGCCACATAGCTGCCCACGTCTGAGTTGGCAAATACTCTGACAACAGGTAGTTGCTGGCATCATGGACTTGTTGTTGTCTCTAAAGTAGACCAGGTTGTTGTTGGCTCTAAGGTAGACCAGGTTGATGTTGGCTCTAAAGTAGACCAGGTTGTTGTTGGCTCTAAGGTAGACCAGGTTGTTGTTGGCTCTAAGGTAGACCAGGTTGTTGTTGGCTCTAAGGTAGACCAGGTTGATGTTGGCTCTAAAGTAGACCAGGTTGTTGTTGTCTCTAAGGTAGACCAGGTTGTTGTTGGCATTATGGACTTGTTGTTGTCTCTGAAGTAGACCAGGTTGATGTTGGCATTATGGACTTGTTGTTGGCTCTAAAGTAGACCAGTTTGATGTTGGCATTATGGACTTGTTGTTGGCTCTAAAGTAGACCAGGTTGATGTTGGCATTATGGACTTGTTGTTGGCTCTAAAGCAGACCAGGTTTATGTTGGTGTTGTGGACTTGTTGTTGTCTCCAAAGTAGACCAAGTTGTTGTTGTTGGCATTATGGACTTGTTGTTGGCTCTAAAGTAGACCAGGTTGTTGTTGTCTCTAAAGTAGACCAGGTTGTTGTTGGCATTATGGACTTGTTGTTGGCTCTAAAGTAGACCAGGGTTGTTGTTGGCATTATGGACTTGTTTTTGACTCTGAAGTAGACCAGGTTGTTGTTGGCTCTAAGTAGACCAGGTTGTTTTTGGAATTATGGACTTTTTGTTGGCTCTAAAGTAGACCAGGTTGTTGTTGGCATTATGGACTTGTTTTTGGCTCTAAAGTAGTCCAGGTTGTTGTTGGTCTTATGGACTTGTTTTTGGCTCTAAAGTAGACCAGGTTGTTGTTGGCTCTAAGTAGACCAGGTTGATGTTGGCATTATGGACTTGATGTTGGCTCTGAAGTAGACCAGGTTGATGTTGGCATTATGGACTTGTTGTTAGCTCTAAAGTAGACCAGGTTGATGTTGGCATTATGGACTTGTTGTTGGCTCTAAAGCAGACCAGGTTGATGTTGGCATTATGAACTTGTTGTTGGCTCTAAAGTAGACCAGGTTGTTGTTGGCTCTAAAGTAGACCAGGTTGTTGTTGTCTCTAAAGTAGACCAGGTTGTTGTTGGCTCTAAAGTAGACCAGGTTGTTGTTGTAATTATGGACTTGTTGTTGGCTCTAAAGAAGACCAGGTTGATGTTGGCATTATGAACTTGTTGTTGGCTCTGAAGTAGACCAGGTTGTTGTTGGCTCTGAAGTAGACCAGGTTGTTGTTGGCATTATGGACTTGTTTTTGGCTCTGAAGTAGACCATTGGAATGGCTTCAAGTGCTGTTGTCATGGCCACGTTGCCATAAGGAAGTTACAATCAACTGATCAACACCCAACATTGTGATTTGGTTTGTTGATATCTGTTATGTAATCCTAATGAGGGCCTAAAAACCTGTTGTTAAACATGTAGGAAGCCACAGCGTGTGTTCTGATTGGCTGTTAAAGTGTAGGCCAAAAGCACCGTACTCTTTTTTATTTTTTTAACCAAGCATGTCAGTTAAGAACAAATTCCTACTTACAATGACGGTCTACCCAGGTCAAACCCTGACGACACAGGGCCATTACAATGACGGTCTACCCAGGCCAAACCCTGACAACACAGGGCCATTACAATGACGGTCTACCCAGGTCAAACCCTGACGACACAGGGCCATTACAATGACGGTCTACCCAGGTCAAACCCTGACGACACAGGGCCATTACAATGACGGTCTACCCAGGTCAAACCCTGACGACACAGGGCCATTACAATGACGGTCTACCCAGGTCAAACCCTGACGACACAGGGCCATTACAATGACGGTCTACCCAGGCCAAACCCTGACGACACAGGGCCATTACAATGACGGTCTACCCAGGCCAAACCCTGACGACACAGGGCCATTACAATGACGGTCTACCCAGGTCAAACCCTGACGACACAGGGCCATTACAATGACGGTCTACCCAGGCCAAACCCTGACGACACAGGGCCATTACAATGACGGTCTACCCAGGCCAAACCCTGACGACACAGGGCCATTACAATGACGGTCTACCCAGGCCAAACCCTGACGACACAGGGCCATTACAATGACGGTCTACCCAGGCCAAACCCTGACGACACAGGGCCATTACAATGACGGTCTACCCAGGCCAAACCCTGACGACACAGGGCCATTACAATGACGGTCTACCCAGGCCAAACCCTGACGACACAGGGCCATTACAATGACGGTCTACCCAGGCCAAACCCTGACGACACAGGGCCATTACAATGACGGTCTACCCAGGCCAAACCCTGACGACACAGGGCCAAGTGTGCTCCGTCCTATGGGACTCACAAGAACAGCCAGTTGTGATACAGCCTGGAATCATACCAGGGTCTGTAATGACATCTCAAGCTCTGAGATGCAGTGCCTTAGACCTCTGCACCACTCGGTAGCCACATAGACCAGAGTGGACTATTCCTTCCTGTATTAAATACCTTTATATTGTCTTTATGATGTATTAAATACCTTTATATTGTCTTTATGATGTATTAAATACCTTTATATTGTCTTTATGATGTATTAAATACCTTTATATTGTCTAGTGTATTATATACCTTTATATTGTCTTTATGATGTATTATATACCTTTATATTGTCTAGTGTATTATATACCTTTATATTGTCTTTATGATGTATTAAATACCTTTATATTGTCTAGTGTATTATATACCTTTATATTGTCTTTATGATGTATTATATACCTTCATATTGTCTAGTGTATTATATACCTTTATTTTGTCTAGTGTATTATATACCTTTATAGTGTCTAGTGTATTATATACCTTCATATTGTCTAGTGTATTATATACCTTTATATTGTCTAGTGTATTATATACCTTTATATTGTCTAGTGTATTATATACCTTTATATTGTCTTTATGATGTATTATATACCTTTATATTGTCTAGTGTATTATATACCTTTATTTTGTCTAGTGTATTATATACCTTTATAGTGTCTAGTGTATTATATACCTTTATATTGTCTAGTGTATTATATACCTTTATATTGTCTAGTGTATTAAGTAACTTTACATTGTCTTTATGATGTATTATATACCTTTATATTGTCTTTATGATGTATTATATACCTTTATATTGTCTAGTGTATTATATACCTTTATATTGTCTAGTGTATTATATACCTTTATATTGTCTTTATGATGTAATATATACCTTTATATTGTCTAGTGAATTATATACCTTTATATTGTCTAGTGTATTATATACCTTTATATTGTCTAGTGTATTATATACCTTTATATTGTCTTTATGATGTAATATATACGTTTATATTGTCTAGTGTATTATATACCTTTATTTTGTCTAGTGTATTATATACCTTTATATTGTCTTTATGATGTAATATATACCTTTATATTGTCTAGTGTATTATATACCTTTATATTGTCTAGTGTATTATATACCTTTATATTGTCTTTATGATGTAATATATACGTTTATATTGTCTAGTGTATTATATACCTTTATATTGTCTAGTGTATTATATACCTTTATATTGTCTTTATGATGTAATATATACCTTTATATTGTCTAGTGAATTATATACCTTTATATTGTCTAGTGTATTATATACCTTTATATTGTCTAGTGTATTATATACCTTTATATTGTCTTTATGATGTATTATATACCTTTATATTGTCTAGTGTATTATATACCTTTATTTTGTCTAGTGTATTATATACCTTTATAGTGTCTAGTGTATTATATACCTTTATATTGTCTAGTGTATTATATACCTTTATATTGTCTAGTGTATTAAGTAACTTTACATTGTCTTTATGATGTATTATATACCTTTATATTGTCTTTATGATGTATTATATACCTTTATATTGTCTAGTGTATTATATACCTTTATATTGTCTAGTGTATTATATACCTTTATATTGTCTTTATGATGTAATATATACCTTTATATTGTCTAGTGAATTATATACCTTTATATTGTCTAGTGTATTATATACCTTTATATTGTCTAGTGTATTATATACCTTTATATTGTCTTTATGATGTAATATATACGTTTATATTGTCTAGTGTATTATATACCTTTATTTTGTCTAGTGTATTATATACCTTTATATTGTCTAGTGTATTATATACCTTTATATTGTCTAGTGTATTATATACCTTTATATTGACTTTATGATGTATTATATACCTTTATATTGTCTAGTGTATTATATACCTTTATATTGTCTTTATGATGTATTATATACCTTTATATTGTCTTTATGATGTATTATATACCTTTATATTGTCTAGTGTATTATATACCTTTATATTGTCTAGTGTATTATATACCTTTATATTGTCTGGTGTATTATATACCTTCATATTGTCTAGTGTATTATATACCTTTATATTGTCTAGTGTATTATATACCTTTATATTGTCTAGTGTATTATATACCTTTATATTGTCTAGTGTATTATATACCTTCATATTGTCTAGTGTATTATATACCTTTATATTGTCTTTATGATGTAATATATACCTTTATATTGTCTAGTGTATTATATACCTTTATATTGTCTAGTGTATTATATACCTTTATATTGTCTAGTGTATTATATACCTTTATATTGTCTAGTGTATTATATACCTTTATATTGTCTAGTGTATTATATACCTTTATATTGTCTTTATGATGTAATATATACCTTTATATTGTCTAGTGTATTATATACCTTCATATTGTCTAGTGTATTATATACCTTTATATTGTCTAGTGTATTATATACCTTTATATTGTCTAGTGTATTATATACCTTTATATTGTCTAGTGTATTATATACCTTCATATTGTCTAGTGTATTATATACCTTTATATTGTCTTTATGATGTAATATATACCTTTATATTGTCTAGTGTATTATATACCTTTATATTGTCTAGTGTATTATATACCTTTATATTGTCTAGTGTATTATATACCTTTATATTGTCTAGTGTATTATATACCTTTATATTGTCTAGTGTATTATATACCTTTATATTGTCTTTATGATGTAATATATACCTTTATATTGTCTAGTGTATTATATACCTTTATATTGTCTAGTGTATTATATACATTTATATTGTCTAGTGTATTATATACCTTTATATTGTCTTTATGATGTATTATATACCTTTATATTGTCTTTATGATGTATTATATACCTTTATATTGTCTAGTGTATTATATACCTTTATAATGTCTAGTGTATTATATACCTTCATATTGTCTAGTGTATTATATACCTTTATAGTGTCTAGTGTATTATATACCTTTATATTGTCTAGTGTATTATATACCTTTATATTGTCTAGTGTATTAAGTAACTTTACATTGTCTTTATGATGTATTATATACCTTTACATTGTCTTTATGATGTATTATATACCTTTATATTGTCTTTATGATGTATTATATACCTTTATATTGTCTAGTGTATTATATACCTTCATATTGTCTAGTGTATTATATACCTTTATATTGTCTAGTGTATTATATACCTTTATATTGTCTTTATGATGTAATATATACCTTTATATTGTCTAGTGAATTATATACCTTTATATTGTCTAGTGTATTATATACCTTTATATTGTCTAGTGTATTATATACCTTTATATTGTCTAGTGTATTATATACCTTTATATTGTCTTTATGATGTAATATATACGTTTATATTGTCTAGTGTATTATATACCTTTATTTTGTCTAGTGTATTATATACCTTTATATTGTCTAGTGTATTATATACCTTTATATTGTCTAGTGTATTATATACCTTTATATTGACTTTATGATGTATTATATACCTTTATATTGTCTAGTGTATTATATACCTTTATATTGTCTTTATGATGTATTATATACCTTTATATTGTCTTTATGATGTATTATATACCTTTATATTGTCTAGTGTATTATATACCATTATATTGTCTAGTGTATTATATACCTTTATATTGTCTTTATGATGTATTATATACCTTTATATTGTCTAGTGTATTATATACCTTTATATTGTCTAGTGTATTATATACCTTTATATTGTCTGGTGTATTATATACCTTCATATTGTCTAGTGTATTATATACCTTTATATTGTCTAGTGTATTATATACCTTTATATTGTCTAGTGTATTATATACCTTTATATTGTCTAGTGTATTATATACCTTCATATTGTCTAGTGTATTATATACCTTTATATTGTCTTTATGATGTAATATATACCTTTATATTGTCTAGTGTATTATATACCTTTATATTGTCTAGTGTATTATATACCTTTATATTGTCTAGTGTATTATATACCTTTATATTGTCTAGTGTATTATATACCTTTATATTGTCTAGTGTATTATATACCTTTATATTGTCTTTATGATGTAATATATACCTTTATATTGTCTAGTGTATTATATACCTTTATATTGTCTAGTGTATTATATACATTTATATTGTCTAGTGTATTATATACCTTTATATTGTCTTTATGATGTATTATATACCTTTATATTGTCTTTATGATGTATTATATACCTTTATATTGTCTAGTGTATTATATACCTTTATAATGTCTAGTGTATTATATACCTTCATATTGTCTAGTGTATTATATACCTTTATATTGTCTGTATGATGTATTATATACCTTCACATTGTCTAGTGTATTATATACCTTTATATTGTCTAGTGTATTATATACCTTTATATTGTCTAGTGTATTATATACCTTTATATTGTCTAGTGTATTATATACCTTTATATTGTCTAGTGTATTATATACCTTTATATTGTCTAGTGTATTATATACCTTTATATTGTCTGGTGTATTATATACCTTTATATTGTCTTTATGATGTATTATATACCTTTACATTGTCTAGTGTATTATATACCTTTATATTGTCTAGTGTATTATATACCTTTATATTGTCTTTATGATGTATTATATACCTTTATATTGTCTAGTGTATTATATACCTTTATATTGTCTAGTGTATTATATACCTTTATATTGTCATTATGATGTATTATATACCTTTATATTGTCTTTATGATGTAATATATACGTTTACATTGTCTTTATGATGTATTTTATAGATCTATACTGGCTCTGTCTTAAAGCAGTGCTGGTGTAGCAGGAACATGTGGTGGTAACAGCCTGTATGGTTGTGGACCTTCAGTCTACTTTCCCTTGAGAATTAAGTGTTTGTGTGTGGGGGTCTTTTAGAGTGATTCACCTGCTTCAGTCGGCCTCATTTTAATGTTGCTGTACAGCCACATAGCTGCCCACTTCTGAGTTGGCAAATCCTCTGACAACAGGTAGTAGACAAGGTTGTTTTAGGAAATATTAGCTTGTTGTTGGCTCTAAAGAAGACCAGGTTGTTGTTGGCATTATGGACTTGTTGTTGGCTCTAAAGAAGACCAGGTTGATGTTGGCATTATGGACTTGTTGTTGGCTCTGAAGTAGACCAGGTTGTTGTTGGCATTATGGACTTGTTGTTGGCTCTGAAGTAGACCAGGTTGTTGTTGGCATTATGGACTTGTTGTTGGCTCTGAAGTAGACCAGGTTGTTGTTGGCATTATGGACTTGTTTTTGGCTCTGAAGTAGACCAGGTTGTTGTTGGCATTATGGACTTGTTTTTGGCTCTGAAGTAGACCAGGTTGATGTTGGCATTATGGACTTGTTGTTGGCTCTGAAGTAGACCAGGTTGATGTTGGCATTATGGACTTGTTTTTGGCTCTGAAGTAGACCAGGTTGATGTTGGCATTATGGACTTGTTTTTGGCTCTGAAGTAGACCAGGTTGATGTTGGCATTATGGACTTGTTGTTGGCTCTGAAGTAGACCAGGTTGTTGTTGGCATTATGGACTTGTTTTTGGCTCTGAAGTAGACCGTTGGAATGGCTTCTAGTGCCGTCGTCATGGCCACGTTACCGTGAGGAAGTTACAATCAACTGATCAACACACAACGTTCTGATTTGGATAGTTGATATCTGTTATGTAATCCTAATAAGGGCCTAAAAACCTGTTGTTAAACATGTAGGAAGTCACAGCGTGTGTTCTGATTGGCTGTTAAAGTGTAGGCCGAAAGCACCGTACTCTTTATTTTTTTAACCAAGCATGTCAGTTAAGAACAAATTCCTACTTACAATGACGGTCTACCCAGGCCAAACCCTGACGGCCAATTGTGCTCCGTCCTATGGGACTCACAAGAACAGCCAGTTGTGATACAGCCTGGAATCATACCAGGGTCTGTAATGACATCTCAAGCTCTGAGATGCAGTGCCTTAGACCTCTGCACCACTCGGTAACCACATAGACCAGAGTGGACTATTCCTTCCTGTATTAAATACCTTTATATTGTCTTTATGATGTAATATATACCTTCACATTGTCTAGTGTATTATATACCTTTATATTGTCTAGTGTAATATATACCTTTATATTGTCTTTATGATGTATTATATACCTTTATATTGTCTTTATGATGTAATATATACCTTCATATTGTCTAGTGTATTATATACCTTTATATTGTCTAGTGTATTATATACCTTTATATTGTCTGGTGTATTATATACCTTTATATTGTCTAGTGTATTATATACCTTTATATTGTCTAGTGTATTATATACCTTTATATTGTCTAGTGTATTATATACCTTCATATTGTCTTTATGATGTATTATATACCTTTATATTGTCTAGTGTATTATATACCTTTATATTGTCTAGTGTATTATATACCTTTATATTGTCTAGTGTATTATATACCTTTATATTGTCTGGTGTATTATATACCTTTATATTGTCTAGTGTATTATATACCTTTATATTGTCTAGTGTATTATATACCTTTATATTGTCTTTATGATGTATTAAATACCTTTATATTGTCTAGTGTATTATATACATTTATATTGTCTAGTGTATTATATACATTTATATTGTCTAGTGTATTATATACCTTCATATTGTCTAGTGTATTATATACCTTTATATTGTCTAGTGTATTATATACCTTCATATTGTCTAGTGTATTATATACCTTTATATTGTCTAGTGTATTATATACCTTTATATTGTCTAGTGTATTATATACCTTTATATTGTCTGGTGTATTATATACCTTTATATTGTCTAGTGTATTATATACCTTTATATTGTCTAGTGTATTATATACCTTTATATTGTCTTTATGATGTATTAAATACCTTTATATTGTCTAGTGTATTATATACATTTATATTGTCTAGTGTATTATATACATTTATATTGTCTAGTGTATTATATACCTTCATATTGTCTAGTGTATTATATACCTTTATATTGTCTAGTGTATTATATACCTTCATATTGTCTAGTGTATTATATACCTTTATATTGTCTAGTGTATTATATACCTTTATATTGTCTAGTGTATTATATACCTTTATATTGTCTAGTGTATTATATACCTTTATATTGTCTAGTGTATTATATACCTTTATATTGTCTTTATGATGTAATATATACCTTCATATTGTCTAGTGTATTATATACCTTTATATTGTCTTTATGATGTAATATATACCTTTATATTGTCTAGTGTATTATATACCTTCATATTGTCTAGTGTATTATATACCTTTATATTGTCTAGTGTATTATATACCTTTATATTGTCTTTATGATGTAATATATACCTTTATATTGTCTAGTGTATTATATACCTTTATATTGTCTAGTGTATTATATACCTTTATATTGTCTAGTGTATTATATACCTTTATATTGTCTAGTGTATTATATACCTTTATATTGTCTAGTGTATTATATACCTTTATATTGTCTAGTGTATTATATACCTTTATATTGTCTTTATGATGTATTATATACCTTCACATTGTCTTTATGATGTAATATATACCTTTATATTGTCTAGTGTATTATATACCTTTATATTGTCTAGTGAATTATATACCTTTACATTGTCTTTATGATGTATTATATACCTTTATATTGTCTAGTGTATTATATACCTTTATATTGTCTTTATGATGTAATATATACCTTCATATTGTCTAGTGTATTATATACCTTTATATTGTCTAGTGTATTATATACCTTTATATTGTCTGGTGTATTATATACCTTTATATTGTCTAGTGTATTATATACCTTTATATTGTCTGGTGTATTATATACATTTATATTGTCTAGTGTATTATATACCTTTATATTGTCTTTATGATGTATTATATACCTTTATATTGTCTAGTGTATTATATACCTTTATATTGTCTTTATGATGTATTATATACCTTTATATTGTCTAGTGTATTATATACCTTTATATTGTCTAGTGAATTATATACCTTTACATTGTCTTTATGATGTATTATATACCTTTATATTGTCTAGTGTATTATATACCTTTATATTGTCTTTATGATGTATTATATACCTTTATATTGTCTAGTGTATTATATACCTTTATATTGTCTTTATGATGTATTATATACCTTTATATTGTCTAGTGTATTATATACCTTTATATTGTCTAGTGTATTATATACCTTTATATTGTCTGGTGTATTATATACCTTTATATTGTCTAGTGTATTATATACCTTTATATTGTCTTTATGATGTAATATATACCTTTACATTGTCTTTATGATGTATTATATACCTTCAAATTGTCTTTATGATGTATTATATACCTTTATATTGTTTTTTATCCTTTGTCCTCACCTGCCTCACCAGCCTCACCCGTCATGCCAGCCTCACCCACCGTGCCAGTCTCACCAGCCATGCCAGCCTCACCAGCCATGCCAGCCTCACCAGCCTCACCAGCCTCACCCGTCATGCCAGCCTCACCCACCATGCCAGCCTCACCAGCCATGCCAGCCTCACCTGCCTCACCAGCCTCACCCGTCATGCCAGCCTCACCCACCATGCCAGTCTCACTAGCCATGCCAGCCTCACCAGCCATGCCAGCCTCACCAGCCTCACCCGTCATGCCAGCCTCACCCGCCATGCCAGCCTCACCTGCCATGCCAGCCTCACCAGCCTCACCAGCCTCACCAGCCATGCCAGTCTCACCAGCCATGCCAGTGTTATGGCTTTACACCCCCTGCTATAATGTGGATAAAGAGTTACCGAACTAACATTATTATCTAACAGAACACAGAGGGTGTTCTTTAATGAAAGCCCCTCCCCAACATAATCCAGTCAAAATCAGGAATTCCCCAGGGCAGCTGTCTAGGCCCCTCACTTTTAAATCGTGACTAACAACATGCCACTTGCTTTGATTAAAGCCAGTGTGTCTGTGTATGCGGATGACTCAACACTGTACACGTCAGCTACCACAGCGACCGAAATGACTGCAGCACTTAACAAAGAGCTGCGGTTAGTTTCAAAGTGGGTGGCAAAGGAATAAGTTAGTCCTAAATATTTCTAAAACTAAAACTGTTGTATTTGGGATAAATAATTCACTATACCATAAACCTCAACTAAAGTTGAGGTGACTAAACTGCTTAGAGTAACCCTGGATTGTAAAATGCCATGGTCAAAGCATGTTGATACAACAGTAGCTAAGATGGGGGAAGTCTGTCCATGATGAGGCCCTACTCTGCCTTCTTAACAACACCGTCAACAAGGCAGGTCCTACAGACCCTGGTTTTGTCGCACCTGGACAACTGTTCAGTCGTGTGGTCAGGTTCCACAAAAAGGTACTGGCTCAGAGCAGGGCAGCACGACTGGCTCTTGGATGTACACAGTTAACATTAATAACATGGGATGTTATCTTCCAGCTCAAAGGGAAGGAGAGATGTACTTCATCACTACTTGTATTTATGAGAGGTATTGACATGTTGAATGCACCGAGCTGTCTGTTTCAACTACTGGCGCACAGCTCAGACACCCATTCATACCCCACGAGACATGCCACCAGAGGTCTTTTCACAGTCCCCAAGTCCAGAACAGACTATGGGATGCACACAGTACTACATAGAGCCATGACTACATGGAACTCTATTCCACATCAGGTAACTGATGCAAGCAGTAGAATCAGATTTAAAAACAGATAAAAAAATACACCTTATGGAACAACGGGGACTGTGCACACACACACACACACACACACACACACACACACACACACACACACACACACACACACACACACACACACACACACACACACACACACACACACACACACACACACACACACACACACACACACACACACACACACACACACACACACACACACACACACACACACACACACACACACACACACACACACACACACATAACATAACATATGCACTATACACACACGTACACATGGATTTTGTATTGTAAATATGTGGTACTGGTGGAGTAGGGGACCAAGGGCACGCAGTGTTGTTGAGTTCTAGGGGGAAAGACAACATTATAATCTCTGTGCTTATTGGACCAAAATGTTGCCAATAGATGCAATAGTGATGCTTCTTTGTATGAAAAAGTACAAAAAATGTAGTGACTTGCTACTGGATGTGTCTCTGGATAAGAGAGTGTGATAACTCTGAATTGCACTTGTCAGATCGCCAATGGAGAAAACTACTAGTAACATGTGTACAACGGTGGATTCCAATGCAGCAAAATGGCTGCTCACATTTAAGGAAGGTGTCCTTATGGAATTGTCCACGGCCCGGATCCACAGGGGCCAGGGTGTCCACTCTCCACGGTTAGGATCCACAGGGCCAGGGTGTCCACTCTCCACGGATAGGATCCACAGGGGCCAGAGTGTCCACTCTCCACGGATAGGATCCACAGGGGCCAGAGTGTCCACTCTCCACGGTTAGGATCCACAGGGCCAGGGTGTCCACTCTCCACGGTTAGGATCCACAGGGCCAGGGTGTCCACTCTCCACGGTTAGGATCCACAGGGGCCAGGGTGTCCACTTTCCACGGCCAGGATCCACAGGGGCCAGGGTGTCCACTCTCCACGGTTAGGATCCACAGGGGCCAGAGTGTCCACTCTCCACGGATAGGATCCACAGGGGCCAGAGTGTCCACTCTCCACGGATAGGATCCACAGGGCCAGGGTGTCCACTCTCCACGGCCAGGATCCACAGGGCCAGGGTGTCCACTCTCCACGGTTAGGATCCACAGGGCCAGGGTGTCCACTCTCCACGGCCAGGATCCACAGGGCCAGGGTGTCCACTCTCCACGGATAGGATCCACAGGGCCAGGGTGTCCACTCTCCACGGCCCGGATCGATGGGGCCAGGGTGTCCACTCTCCACGGTTAGGATCCACAGGACCAGGGTGTCCACTCTCCACGGCCAGGATCCACAGGACCAGGGTGTCCACTCTCCATGGCCCGGATCGACGGGGCCAGGGTGTCCACTCTCCACGGTTAGGATCCACAGGGCCAGGGTGTCCACTCTCCACGGTTAGGATCCACAGGGCCAGGGTGTCCACTCTCCACGGTTAGGATCCACAGGACCAGGGTGTCCACTCTCCACGGCCCGGATCGACGGGGCCAGGGTGTCCACTCTCCACAGCCCGGATCCACAGGACCAGGGTGTCCACTCTCCACGGCCCGGATCCACAGGACCAGGGTGTCCACTCTCCACGGCCCGGATCGACGGGGCCAGGGTGTCCACTCTCCACGGCCCGGATCCACAGGACCAAGGTGTCCACTCTCCACGGCCCGGATTGACGGGGCCAGGGTGTTCACTCTCCACGGCCCGGATCGACGGGGCCAGGGTGTCCACTCTCCACGGCCCGGATCCACAGGACCAGGGTGTCCACTCTCCACGGCCCGGATCCACAGGACCAGGGTGTCCACTCTCCACGGCCAGGATCCACAGGACCAGGGTGTTCACTCTGGAGCATTTATCCAACTGACCTATACATCCATGAATTTATATATAACTATTTCTGATGTGTGTATTGTGATGCATTGTTCAATAGATGTACTATGTAATGTATATAATAATAATTTCGCACGCCCAATTTTTCAGTTTTTGATTTGTTAAAATGTTTGAAATATCCAATCAATGTCGTTCCACTTCATGATTGTGTTCCAGTTGTTGTTGATTCTTCACAAAAAAATACAATTTTATATCTTTATGTTTGAAGCCTGAAATGTGGCAAAAGGTCGCAAAGTTCAAGGGGGCCGAATACGAATGCAATGCACTTGCAGGATATAGCAATACTTATCAGTAGGCATCAGTTATGTTGCAGGTATTGAGCTGCCTTTGATACAATGAGTGATGGGCCCAACTGAAGAGATTGTATCTGAGGAGAAAAATGGATCAAACACAGGTTTAACTTCCCGTCTGCATGCTGGCGGGCTACCTACATCCTACAGTATGAGGGATGGGGGTTTCCAGTTTATTAATCTCTCTGTCTCTCTCTCTCTCTCTCTCTCTCTCTCTCTCTTCTTTAAAATGACAAAAGATACCAGGCAGACAGGAAGCTGTCAACTGAGGAGGGAGTTTTACTCTTCATTCATTCCTCTCTCTCTCTCTCTCTCTCTCTCTCTCTCTCTCTCTCTCTCTCTCTCTCTCTCTCTCTCTCTCTCTCTCTCTCTCTCTCTCTCTCTCTCTCTCTCTCTCTCTCTGTTTCTTTAAAATGACAAAAGATACCAGGCAGACAGGAAGCTGTCAACTGAGGAGGGAGTTTTACTCTTCATTCATTCCTCTCTGTCTCTGTCTCTGTCTCTGTCTCTGTCTCTGTCTCTGTCTCTGTCTCTGTCTCTGTCTCTGTCTCTGTCTCTGTCTCTGTCTCTGTCTCTGTCTCTGTCTCTGTCTCTGTCTCTGTCTCTGTCTCTGTCTCTGTCTCTGTCTCTGTCTCTGTCTCTCTCTCTCTCTCTCTCTCTCTCTCTCTCTCTCTCTCTCTCTCTCTCTCTCTCTCTGTCTGTCTGTCTCTCTCTCTCTCTCTCTCTCTCTCTCTCTCTCTCTCTCTCTCTCTCTCTCTCTCTCTCTCCTTTCTCATACACACCTGCTGCAATGGTGCCTTCAGTTCTGATAAATTCAATGTGTTCATTTTGGAAGTTTTTGTCACTAAGTGTTTACAGCCAAGCCACATGACTTCACTCACACCCACTTTTGCTGACATGAGTTTAGGAATGTGTATCTATTGCCTATGAAGGTAAATTACACTGCACATGCTCAAATTAACAAATGACTCCTGTTTAGAACAATGAATGCTGCCATGAACGTGATTATGCAACATTACTGACAACCATGCATAACCCATGCAGACAACTCATTTAGACTTGTAAGTAAACAGTGAATAGCCTTGTCCAAGCCAGAACAGCCCATAGGCCAGAAGCATATCGGGCAGGGCGGTAGTGGTTAGAGCGTTGGACTAGTAACCGAAAGGTTGCAAGTTCAAATCCCCAAGCTGACAAGGTGAAAAATTGGTTATTCTGCTTCTGAACAAGGCAAGTGCGAACTTGGAAGGAAGAACCATTTGGGTTCCACATTTTTTAAGAAGGCCATTTTTTATTTAACTAGGCAAGTCAGTTAAGAACAAATTCTTATTTTCAATGACGGCCTAGGAACAGTGGGGTCTAGGAACAGTGGGTTAACTGGTCTAGGAACAGTTGGTTAACTGTCTCTCTCTCTCTCTCTCTCTCTCTCTCTCTCTCTCTCTCTCTCTCTCTCTCTCTCTCTCTCTCTCTCTCTCTCTCTCTCTCTCTCTCTCTCTCTCTCTCTCTCTCTCCCTCTCTCTCTCTCTCTCTCTCTCTCTCTCTCTCTCTCTCTCTCTGTCTCTCTCTCTCTGTCTCTCTAACTGAACCCACTGTTCCTAGGCCGTCATTGAAAATAAGAATTTGTTCTTAACTGACTTGCCTAGTTAAATAAATAAATGTCCCTCTTAAAAAAATGGGTTCCAAAAGGGTTCTTTGACTGTTCCCATAGCAGCACCCCTTTTGGTTCCAGGTAGAACCCTCTGTAGAAAGGGTTCTACATGAAACCAAAACGGGTTCTTCAAAGGGTTCTCCTATGGGGATAGCCGTAGGACCCTTTTAGGTCCTGCATAGCATCTTTTGTATCTTTTGATATACCAGGACACCCCCTGGACAGGACACTAGTCTATCTCCTGTTTCTGTAGTGAGACAGCTTGATGTATCAGTACACCCCCTGGACAGGACACTAGTCTATCTCCTGTTTCTGTAGTGAGACAGCTTGATGTATCAGTACACCCCCTGGACAGAACACTAGTCTGTCTCCTGTTTCTGTAGTGAGACAGCTTGATGTATCAGTACACCCCCTGGACAGGACACTAGTCTGTCTCCTGTTTCTGTAGTGAGACAGCTTGATGTACCAGTACACCCCCTGGACAGGACACTAGTCTGTCTCCTGTTTCTGTAGTGAGACAGCTTGATGTACCAGTACACCCCCTGGACAGGACACTAGTCTGTCTCCTGTTTCTGTAGTGAGACAGCTTGATGTACCAGTACACCCCTGGACAGGACACTAGTCTGTCTCCTGTTTCTGTAGTGAGACAGCTTGATGTACCAGTACACCCCTGGACAGGACACTAGTCTGTCTCCTGTTTCTGTAGTGAGACAGCTTGATGTACCAGTACACCCCCTGGACAGGACACTAGTCTGTCTCCTGTTTCTGTAGTGAGACAGCTTGATGTATCAGTACACCCCCTGGACAGAACACTAGTCTGTCTCCTGTTTCTGTAGTGAGACAGCTTGATGTATCAGTACACCCCCTGGACAGGACACTAGTCTATCTCCTGTTTCTGTAGTGAGACAGCTTGATGTATCAGTACACCCCCTGGACAGGACACTAGTCTGTCTCCTGTTTCTGTAGTGAGACAGCTTGATGTATCAGTACACCCCCTGGACAGAACACTAGTCTATCTCCTGTTTCTGTAGTGAGACAGCTTGATGTATCAGTACACCCCCTGGACAGAACACTAGTCTGTCTCCTGTTTCTGTAGTGAGACAGCTTGATGTATCAGTACACCCCCTGGACAGGACACTAGTCTATCTCCTGTTTCTGTAGTGAGACAGCTTGATGTATCAGTACACCCCCTGGACAGGACACTAGTCTATCTCCTGTTTCTGTAGTGAGACAGCTTGATGTATCAGTACACCCCCTGGACAGAACACTAGTCTGTCTCCTGTTTCTGTAGTGAGACAGCTTGATGTATCAGTACACCCCCTGGACAGAACACTAGTCTATCTCCTGTTTCTGTAGTGAGACAGCTTGATGTATCAGTACACCCCTGGACAGAACACTAGTCTGTCTCCTGTTTCTGTAGTGAGACAGCTTGATGTATCAGTACACCCCTGGACAGAACACTAGTCTATCTCCTGTTTCTGTAGTGAGACAGCTTGATGTATCAGTACACCCCTGGACAGGACACTAGTCTATCTCCTGTTTCTGTAGTGAGACAGCTTGATGTATCAGTACACCCCTGGACAGGACACTAGTCTATCTCCTGTTTCTGTAGTGAGACAGCTTGATGTATCAGTACACCCCTGGACAGGACACTAGTCTATCTCCTGTTTCTGTAGTGAGACAGCTTGATGTATCAGTACACCCCCTGGACAGGACACTAGTCTATCTCCTGTTTCTGTAGTGAGACAGCTTGATGTATCAGTACACCCCTGGACAGGACACTAGTCTATCTCCTGTTTCTGTAGTGAGACAGCTTGATGTATCAGTACACCCCCTGGACAGGACACTAGTCTATCTCCTGTTTCTGTAGTGAGACAGCTTGATGTACCAGTACACCCCCTGGACAGGACACTAGTCTATCTCCTGTTTCTGTAGTGAGACAGCTTGATGTATCAGTACACCCCCTGGACAGGACACTAGTCTATCTCCTGTTTCTGTAGTGAGACAGCTTGATGTATCAGTACACCCCCTGGACAGGACACTAGTCTATCTCCTGTTTCTGTAGTGAGACAGCTTGATGTACCAGTACACCCCCTGGACAGGACACTAGTCTATCTCCTGTTTCTGTAGTGAGACAGCTTGATGTATCAGTACACCCCCTGGACAGGACACTAGTCTATCTCCTGTTTCTGTAGTGAGACAGCTTGATGTATCAGTACACCCCCTGGACAGGACACTAGTCTATCTCCTGTTTCTGTAGTGAGACAGCTTGATGTATCAGTACACCCCTGGACAGGACACTAGTCTATCTCCTGTTTCTGTAGTGAG
Source organism: Oncorhynchus gorbuscha (assembly GCF_021184085.1). Taxonomy (NCBI): domain Eukaryota; kingdom Metazoa; phylum Chordata; class Actinopteri; order Salmoniformes; family Salmonidae; genus Oncorhynchus; species Oncorhynchus gorbuscha. The sequence continues at coordinate 15,207 of NW_025748196.1, read as the reverse complement.
ACAGCTTGATGTACCAGTACACCCCTGGACAGGACACTAGTCTATCTCCTGTTTCTGTAGTGAGACAGCTTGATGTATCAGTACACCCCTGGACAGGACACTAGTCTATCTCCTGTTTCTGTAGTGAGACAGCTTGATGTATCAGTACACCCCTGGACAGGACACTAGTCTATCTCCTGTTTCTGTAGTGAGACAGCTTGATGTATC
>NW_025748196.1:0-10000 GCF_021184085.1 Oncorhynchus gorbuscha | reverse complement strand
GCCATTCCTATACTATAGTAAAATAGACTAGTCTCTCTATCGTCTTGGTGTGCATCCTAAATGACACCCTATTCCCTATATAGTGCACTACTAGTCCTATGGGCCCTGTAGTAGTGCACTACTAGTCCTATGGGCCCTGTAGTAGTGCACTACTAGTCCTATGGACCCTGTAGTAGTGCACTGCTAGTCCTATGGGCCCTGTAGTAGTGCACTACTAGTCCTATGGGCCCTGTAGTAGTGCACTATATAGGGAACAGGGTGCCATTTGGGAATGTAACATAAAGCCCTGGCTGGTAACCTGACCTCAGCTGTGTCTGTTAATCTGTATGACAAACACTGTTGAAGTCTGTATGGGAGGAGGGGGACTGTCTGTATGATAAACACTGTTGAAGTCTGTATGGGAGGAGGGGGACTGTCTGTATGGGAGGAGGGGGACTGTCTGTATGACAAACACTGTTGAAGTCTGTATGGGAGGAGGGGGACTGTCTGTATGACAAACACTGTTGAAGTCTGTATGGGAGGAGGGGGACTGTCTGTATGACAATCACTGTTGAAGTCTGTATAGGAGGAGGGGGACTGTCTGTATGACAAACACTGTTGAAGTCTGTATGGGAGGAGGGGGACTGTCTGTATGATATTCACTGTTGAAGTCTGTATGGGAGGAGGGGGACTGTCTGTATGACAAACACTGTTGAAGTCTGTATAGGAGGAGGGGGACTGTCTGTATTATATTCACTGTTGAAGTCTGTATAGGAGGAGGGGGACTGTCTGTATGATATTCACTGTTGAAGTCTGTATGGGAGGAGGGGGACTGTCTGTATTATATTCACTGTTGAAGTCTGTATAGGAGGAGGGGGACTGTCTGTATTATATTCACTGTTGAAGTCTGTATAGGAGGAGGGGGACTGTCTGTATGACAAACACTGTTGAAGTCTGTATAGGAGGAGGGGGACTGTCTGTATTATATTCACTGTTGAAGTCTGTATAGGAGGAGGGGGACTGTCTGTATGATATTCACTGTTGAAGTCTGTATGGGAGGAGGGGGACTGTCTGTATGATAAACACTGTTGAAGTCTGTATGGGAGGAGGGGGACTGTCTGTATGATAAACACCGTTGAAGTCTGTATGGGAGGAGGGGGACTGTCTGTATGATAAACACTGTTGAAGTCTGTATGGGAGGAGGGGGACTATCTGAATCCTATAATAAACTCATGAGATGAGAAACTATTGTATGTGACAAGTACAGAATCTGAAAGGACCCAGAACGGATGACCATGGATGTTGGGAGAGACTAGGGGGCTTGTCTGACCATGGATGTTGGGAGAGACTAGGGGGCTTGTCTGACCATGGATATTGGGAGAGACTAGGGGGCTTGTCTGATCATGGATATTGGGAGAGACTAGGGGGGCTTGTCTGACCATGGATGTTGGGAGAGACTAGGGGGGCTTGTCTGACCATGGATGTTGGGAGAGACTGGGGGGGCTTTCCTAACCCAGTGTTCCCTAACCCTAACCCAGTGTTCCCGAACCCAGTGTTCCCTAACCCTAACCCAGTGTTCCCTAACCCAGTGTTCCCTAACCCTAACCCAGTGTTCCCTAACCGTAACCCAGTGTTCCCTAACCCAGTGTTCCCTAACCGTAACCCAGTGTTCCCTAACCCAGTGTTCCCTAACCCTAACCCAGTGTTCCCTAACCCAGTGTTCCCTAACCCTAACCCAGTGTTCCCTAACCCAGTGTTCCCTAACCCTAACCCAGTGTTCCCTAACCGTAACCCAGTGTTCCCTAACCCAGTGTTCCCTAACCGTAACCCAGTGTTCCCTAACCCAGTGTTCCCTAACCCTAACCCAGTGTTCCCTAACCCAGTGTTCCCTAACCCTAACACAGTGTTTCCTAACCCTAACCCAGTGTTCCCTAACCCAGTGTTCCCTAACCGTAACCCAGTGTTCCCTAACCCTAACCCAGTGTTCCCTAACCCAGTGTTCCCTAACCCTAACCCAGTGTTCCCTAACCCTAACCCAGTGTTTCCTAACCCTAACCCAGTGTTCCCTAACCCAGTGTTCCCTAACCCTAACCCAGTGTTCCCTAACCCTAACCCAGTGTTCCCTAACCCTAACCCAGTGTTCCCTAACCCAGTGTTCCCTAACCCTAACCCAGTGTTCCCTAACCCAGTGTTCCCTAACCCTAACCCAGTGTTCCCTAACCCTAACACAGTGTTTCCTAACCCTAACCCAGTGTTCCCTAACCCAGTGTTCCCTAACCGTAACCCAGTGTTCCCTAACCCTAACCCAGTGTTCCCTAACCCAGTGTTCCCTAACCCTAACCCAGTGTTCCCTAACCCAGTGTTCCCTAACCCTAACCCAGTGTTCCCTAACCCAGTGTTCCCTAACCGTAACCCAGTGTTCCCTAACCCTAACCCAGTGTTCCCTAACCCAGTGTTCCCTAACCCTAACCCAGTGTTCCCTAACCCTAACCCAGTGTTTCCTAACCCTAACCCAGTGTTCCCTAACCCAGTGTTCCCTAACCCTAACCCAGTGTTCCCTAACCCTAACCCAGTGTTTCCTAACCCTAACCCAGTGTTCCCTAACCCAGTGTTCCCTAACCCTAACCCAGTGTTCCCTAACCCTAACCCAGTGTTCCCTAACCCTAACCCAGTGTTCCCTAACCCAGTGTTCCCTAACCCTAACCCAGTGTTTCCTAACCCTAACCCAGTGTTCCCTAACCCTAACCCAGTGTTCCCTAACCCTAACCCAGTGTTTCCTAACCCTAACCCAGTGTTCCCTAACCCAGTGTTCCCTAACCCTAACCCAGTGTTCCCTAACCCTGACCCAGTGTTTCCTAACCCTAACCCAGTGTTCCCTAACCCAGTGTTCCCTAACCCTAACCCAGTGTTCCCTAACCCTAACCCAGTGTTTCCTAACCCTAACCCAGTGTTCCCTAACCCAGTGTTCCCTAACCCTAACCCAGTGTTCCCTAACCCTAACCCAGTGTTCCCTAACCCTAACCCAGTGTTCCCTAACCCTAACCCAGTGTTCCCTAACCCAGTGTTCCCTAACCCTAACCCAGTGTTTCCTAACCCTAACCCAGTGTTTCCTAACCCTAACCCAGTGTTCCCTAAGCCAGTGTTCCCTAACCCTAACCCAGTGTTCCCTAACCCTAACCCAGTGTTCCCTAACCCTAACCCAGTGTTCCCTAACCCTAACCCAGTGTTCCCTAACCCTAACCCAGTGTTCCCTAACCCAGTGTTCCCTAACCCTAACCCAGTGTTCCCTAACCCTAACCCAGTGTTTCCTAACCCTAACCCAGTGTTCCCTAACCCAGTGTTTCCTAACCCTAACCCAGTGTTCCCTAAGCCAGTGTTCCCTAACCCTAACCCAGTGTTCCCTAACCCTAACCCAGTGTTCCCTAACCCTAACCCAGTGTTCCCTAACCCTAACCCAGTGTTCCCTAACCCTAACCCAGTGTTCCCTAACCCAGTGTTCCCTAACCCTAACCCAGTGTTCCCTAACCCTAACCCAGTGTTTCCTAACCCTAACCCAGTGTTCCCTAACCCAGTGTTCCCTAACCCTAACCCAGTGTTCCCTAACCCTAACCCAGTGTTCCCTAACCCTAACCCAGTGTTCCCTAACCCTAACCCAGTGTTCCCTAACCCAGTGTTCCCTAACCCTAACCCAGTGTTTCCTAACCCTAACCCAGTGTTCCCTAACCCTAACCCAGTGTTCCCTAACCCAGTGTTCCCTAACCCAGTGTTCCCTAACCTTAACCCAGTGTTCCCTAACCCTAACCCCAGGGTCAGGGCAAGCAGAGGTCAGTAATCCAGGGTAGAGTCAGGCAGGTACAGAAAGGCAGGCAGGCTCAGGGTCGGGGCAAGCAGAGGTCAGTAATCCAGGGTAGAGTCAGTAAGGTACAGAAAGGCAGGCAGACTCAGGGTGGTCAAATCCTGAAAAACTTTAAAACAGGTGCTAGAGCAAAACATGAGTATGGGGAAAAAATATTGGTAAGCTTGACAATACAAGACCAACTGGCAACAGACAAACATAAAACACAGGTATAAATGCACGGGGATAGTGGGGAAAATGGGTGACACCTGGAGGGGGGTGGAGACAAGCACAAGACACGTGAAACAGATCAGGGTGTGACAAACCCAGTGTTTCTTAACCCAGTGTTTACTAACCCAGTGTTTACTAACCCAGTGTTTACTAACCCAGTGTTTCTTAACCCAGTGTTTACTAACCCAGTGTTTACTAACCCAGTGTTTACTAACCCAGTGTTTACTAACCCAGTGTTTACTAACCCTAACCCAGTGTTTACTAACCCAGTGTTTACTAACCCAGTGTTTCCTAACCCTAACCCAGTGTTTACTAACCCAGTGTTTACTAACCCTAACCCAGTGTTTACTAACCCAGTGTTTACTAACCCTAACCCAGTGTTTACTAACCCAGTGTTTACTAACCCAGTGTTTCCTAACCCTAACCCAGTGTTTACTAACCCTAACCCAGTGTTTACTAACCCAGTGTTTCCTAACCCTAACCCAGTGTTTACTAACCCAGTGTTTACTAACCCAGTGTTTCCTAACCCTAACCCAGTGTTTACTAACCCAGTGTTTACTAACCCAGTGTTTCCTAACCCTAACCCAGTGTTTACTAACCCTAACCCAGTGTTTACTAACCCAGTGTTTCCTAACCCTAACCCAGTGTTTACTAACCCAGTGTTTACTAACCCAGTGTTTCCTAACCCTGACCCAGTGTTTACTAACCCAGTGTTTACTAACCCAGTGTTTACTAACCCTAACCCAGTGTTTACTAACCCAGTGTTTACTAACCCTAACCCAGTGTTTACTAACCCAGTGTTTCCTAACCCTAACCCAGTGTTTACTAACCCAGTGTTTACTAACCCAGTGTTTCCTAACCCTAACCCAGTGTTTACTAACCCAGTGTTTCCTAACCCAGTGTTTACTAACCCAGTGTTTACTAACCCTAACCCAGTGTTTAGTAAGTATAAGTATATGCCATTTAGCAGACGCTTTTATCCAAAGTGACTTACAGTCATGTGTGCATACATTCTACGTATGGGTGGTCCCGGGAATCGAACCCACTACCCTAACCCTAACCCAGTGTTTACTAATCCAGTGTTTTCTAACCCTAACCCAGTGTTTACTAATCCAGTGTTTTCTAACCCCAATGTTTACTAACCCAGTGTTTACTAACCCAGTGTTTTCTAACCCAGTGTTTACTAACCCTAACCCAGTGTTTCCTAACCCTAACCCAGTGTTTACTAATCCAGTGTTTTCTAACCCTAACCCAGTGTTCCCTAACCCTAACCCAGTGTTCCCTAACCCTAACCCAGTGTTCCCTAACCCTAACCCAGTGTTCCCTAACCCAGTGTTCCCTAACCCTAACCCAGTGTTTCCTAACCCTAACCCAGTGTTCCCTAACCCTAACCCAGTGTTCCCTAACCCTAACCCAGTGTTTCCTAACCCTAACCCAGTGTTCCCTAACCCAGTGTTCCCTAACCCTAACCCAGTGTTCCCTAACCCTGACCCAGTGTTTCCTAACCCTAACCCAGTGTTCCCTAACCCAGTGTTCCCTAACCCTAACCCAGTGTTCCCTAACCCTAACCCAGTGTTTCCTAACCCTAACCCAGTGTTCCCTAACCCAGTGTTCCCTAACCCTAACCCAGTGTTCCCTAACCCTAACCCAGTGTTCCCTAACCCTAACCCAGTGTTCCCTAACCCTAACCCAGTGTTCCCTAACCCTAACCCAGTGTTCCCTAACCCAGTGTTCCCTAACCCTAACCCAGTGTTTCCTAACCCTAACCCAGTGTTTCCTAACCCTAACCCAGTGTTCCCTAAGCCAGTGTTCCCTAACCCTAACCCAGTGTTCCCTAACCCTAACCCAGTGTTCCCTAACCCTAACCCAGTGTTCCCTAACCCTAACCCAGTGTTCCCTAACCCTAACCCAGTGTTCCCTAACCCAGTGTTCCCTAACCCTAACCCAGTGTTCCCTAACCCTAACCCAGTGTTTCCTAACCCTAACCCAGTGTTCCCTAACCCAGTGTTTCCTAACCCTAACCCAGTGTTCCCTAAGCCAGTGTTCCCTAACCCTAACCCAGTGTTCCCTAACCCTAACCCAGTGTTCCCTAACCCTAACCCAGTGTTCCCTAACCCTAACCCAGTGTTCCCTAACCCTAACCCAGTGTTCCCTAACCCAGTGTTCCCTAACCCTAACCCAGTGTTCCCTAACCCTAACCCAGTGTTTCCTAACCCTAACCCAGTGTTCCCTAACCCAGTGTTCCCTAACCCTAACCCAGTGTTCCCTAACCCTAACCCAGTGTTCCCTAACCCTAACCCAGTGTTCCCTAACCCTAACCCAGTGTTCCCTAACCCAGTGTTCCCTAACCCTAACCCAGTGTTTCCTAACCCTAACCCAGTGTTCCCTAACCCTAACCCAGTGTTCCCTAACCCAGTGTTCCCTAACCCAGTGTTCCCTAACCTTAACCCAGTGTTCCCTAACCCTAACCCCAGGGTCAGGGCAAGCAGAGGTCAGTAATCCAGGGTAGAGTCAGGCAGGTACAGAAAGGCAGGCAGGCTCAGGGTCGGGGCAAGCAGAGGTCAGTAATCCAGGGTAGAGTCAGTAAGGTACAGAAAGGCAGGCAGACTCAAGGTGGTCAAATCCTGAAAAACTTTAAAACAGGTGCTAGAGCAAAACATGAGTATGGGGAAAAAATATTGGTAAGCTTGACAATACAAGACCAACTGGCAACAGACAAACATAAAACACAGGTATAAATGCACGGGGATAGTGGGGAAAATGGGTGACACCTGGAGGGGGGTGGAGACAAGCACAAGACACGTGAAACAGATCAGGGTGTGACAAACCCAGTGTTTCTTAACCCAGTGTTTACTAACCCAGTGTTTACTAACCCAGTGTTTACTAACCCAGTGTTTCTTAACCCAGTGTTTACTAACCCAGTGTTTACTAACCCAGTGTTTACTAACCCAGTGTTTACTAACCCAGTGTTTACTAACCCTAACCCAGTGTTTACTAACCCAGTGTTTACTAACCCAGTGTTTCCTAACCCTAACCCAGTGTTTACTAACCCAGTGTTTACTAACCCTAACCCAGTGTTTACTAACCCAGTGTTTACTAACCCTAACCCAGTGTTTACTAACCCAGTGTTTACTAACCCAGTGTTTCCTAACCCTAACCCAGTGTTTACTAACCCTAACCCAGTGTTTACTAACCCAGTGTTTCCTAACCCTAACCCAGTGTTTACTAACCCAGTGTTTACTAACCCAGTGTTTCCTAACCCTAACCCAGTGTTTACTAACCCAGTGTTTACTAACCCAGTGTTTCCTAACCCTAACCCAGTGTTTACTAACCCTAACCCAGTGTTTACTAACCCAGTGTTTCCTAACCCTAACCCAGTGTTTACTAACCCAGTGTTTACTAACCCAGTGTTTCCTAACCCTGACCCAGTGTTTACTAACCCAGTGTTTACTAACCCAGTGTTTACTAACCCTAACCCAGTGTTTACTAACCCAGTGTTTACTAACCCTAACCCAGTGTTTACTAACCCAGTGTTTCCTAACCCTAACCCAGTGTTTACTAACCCAGTGTTTACTAACCCAGTGTTTCCTAACCCTAACCCAGTGTTTACTAACCCAGTGTTTCCTAACCCAGTGTTTACTAACCCAGTGTTTACTAACCCTAACCCAGTGTTTAGTAAGTATAAGTATATGCCATTTAGCAGACGCTTTTATCCAAAGTGACTTACAGTCATGTGTGCATACATTCTACGTATGGGTGGTCCCGGGAATCGAACCCACTACCCTAACCCTAACCCAGTGTTTACTAATCCAGTGTTTTCTAACCCTAACCCAGTGTTTACTAATCCAGTGTTTTCTAACCCCAATGTTTACTAACCCAGTGTTTACTAACCCAGTGTTTTCTAACCCAGTGTTTACTAACCCTAACCCAGTGTTTCCTAACCCTAACCCAGTGTTTACTAATCCAGTGTTTTCTAACCCTAACCCAGTGTTTACTAACTCAGTGTTTACTAACCCAGTGTTTTCTAACCCTAACCCAGTGTTTACTAACCCAGTGTTTTCTAACCCAGTGTTTACTAACCCAGTGTTTACTAACCCTAACCCAGTGTTTACTAATCCAGTGTTTTCTAACCCTAACCCAGTGTTTACTAATCCAGTGTTTTCTAACCCTAACCCAGTGTTTACTAACTCAGTGTTTACTAACCCAGTGTTTTCTAACCCTAACCCAGTGTTTACTAACCCAGTGTTTACTAACCCTAACCCAGTGTTTACTAATCCAGTGTTTTCTAACCCTAACCCAGTGTTTACTAACTCAGTGTTTACTAACCCAGTGTTTTCTAACCCTAACCCAGTGTTTACTAACCCAGTGTTTTCTAACCCAGTGTTTACTAACCCAGTGTTTACTAACCCAGTGTTTACTAACCCTAACCCAGTGTTTACTAATCCAGTGTTTTCTAACCCTAACCCAGTGTTTACTAACTCAGTGTTTTCTAACCCTAACCCAGTGTTTACTAACTCAGTGTTTACTAACCCAGTGTTTTCTAACCCTAACCCAGTGTTTACTAACCCAGTGTTTACTAACCCAGTGTTTTCTAACCCAGTGTTTACTAACCCTAAACCAGTGTTTACTAATCCAGTGTTTTCTAACCCTAACCCAGTGTTTACTAACCCTAACCCAGTGTTACTAACCCAGTGTTTTCTAACCCAGTGTTTCCTAACCCTAACCCAGTGTTACTAACCCAGTGTTTTCTAACCCAGTGTTTCCTAACCCTAGCCCAGTGTTTACTAACCCTAAACCAGTGTTTACTAACCCAGTGTTTACTAACCCTAACCCAGTGTTTACTAACCTTAAACCAGTGTTTACTAACCCAGTGTTTACTAACCCTAACCCAGTGTTTACTAACCTTAAACCAGTGTTTACTAACCCAGTGTTTACTAACCCAGTGTTTTCTAACCCAGTGTTTACTAACTCAATGTTTACTAACCCAGTGTTTTCTAACCCTAACCCAGTGTTTACTAACCCAGTGTTTACTAACCCAGTGTTTTCTAACCCAGTGTTTACTAACCCTAAACCAATGTTTACTAATCCAGTGTTTTCTAACCCTAACCCAGTGTTTACTAACCCTAACCCAGTGTTACTAATCCAGTGTTTTCTAACCCAGTGTTTCCTAACCCTAACCCAGTGTTACTAACCCAGTGTTTTCTAACCCAGTGTTTCCTAACCCTAGCCCAGTGTTTACTAACCCTAACCCAGTGTTTACTAACCCAGTGTTTACTAACCCTAACCCAGTGTTTACTAACCCTAAACCAGTGTTTACTAACCCAGTGTTTACTAACCCTAACCCAGTGTTTACTAACCTTAAACCAGTGTTTACTAACCCAGTGTTTACTAACCCTAACCCAGTGTTTACTAACCTTAAACCAGTGTTTACTAACCCTAACCCAGTGTTTACTAATCTTAAACCAGTGTTTCATGATCCAGTGTTTCCTAACCCAGTGTTTACTAACCCAGTGTTTCCTAACCCTAACCCAGTGTTTCATGATCCAGTGTTTGCTAACTCAGTGTTTACTAACCCTAACCCAGTGTTTACTAACCTTAAACCAGTGTTTACTAACCCTAACCCAGTGTTTCCTAACCCTAACCCAGTGTTTCATGATCCAGTTTTTACTAACTCAGTGTTTACTAACCCAGTGTTTCCTAACCCTAACCCAGTGTTTCCTAACCCAGTGTTTACTAACCCAGTGTTTACTAACCCAGTGTTTCCTAACCCTAACCCAGTGTTTCCTAACCCAGTGTTTCCTAACCTTAAACCAGTGTTTACTAACCCAGTGTTTACTAAGCCTAACCCAGTGTTACTCGACCTAGTGTTTACTACCCCTAACCCAGTGTTTCCTAACCCTAACCCAGTGTTTACTAACCCTAAACCAGTGTTACTCGACCCAGTGTTTACTAACC
>NW_025748195.1:0-39194 GCF_021184085.1 Oncorhynchus gorbuscha | reverse complement strand
TTCAGAACACTACACTGTCCTTTGGCCCCAGTTATTACAGTCAGGAAAGACTCCTGCCCTGGTTATTAGAGTCAGGAAAGACTCCTGCCCTGGTTATTAGAGTCAGGCTAGACTCCTGGCTCTGGTTATTACAGTCAGGAAAGACTCCTGGCCCCGGTTATTACAGTCAGGAAAGACTCCTGGCCCCGGTTATTACAGTCAGGAAAGACTCCTGGCCCCGGTTATGACAGTCAGGAAAGACTCCTGGCCCCGGTTATTACAGTCAGGAAAGACTCCTGGCCCAGGTTATTACAGTCAGGAAAGAGTCCTGGCCCCGGTTATTACAGTCAGGAAAGACTCCTGGCCCCAGTTATTAGAGTCAGGAAAGACTCCTGGCCCCGGTTATTACAGTCAGGAATGACTCCTGGCCCCGGTTATTACAGTCAGGAACGACTCCTGGCCCCGGTTATTAGCGTCGGGAAAGACTCCTGGCCCCGGTTATTACAGTCAGGAAAGACTCCTGGCCCCGGTTATTACAGTCAGGAAAGACACCTGGCCCCGGTTATTACAGTCAGGAAAGACTCCTGGCCCCGGTTATTACAGTCAGGAAAGACTCCTGGCCCCGGTTATTACAGTCAGGAAAGACTCCTGGCCCCAGTTATTAGAGTCAGGAAACAATCCTGGACTCGGATATTAGTCAGGAATGACTCCTGGCCCCGGTTATTACAGTCAGGAAAGACTCCTGGCCCCGGTTATTACAGTCAGGAAAGACTCCTGGCCCCGGTTATGACAGTCAGGAAAGACTCCTGGCCCCGGTTATTACAGTCAGGAAAGACTCCTGGCCCAGGTTATTACAGTCAGGAAAGAGTCCTGGCCCCGGTTATTACAGTCAGGAAAGACTCCTGGCCCCAGTTATTAGAGTCAGGAAAGACTCCTGGCCCCGGTTATTACAGTCAGGAACGACTCCTGGCCCCGGTTATTACAGTCAGGAACGACTCCTGGCCCCGGTTATTAGCGTCGGGAAAGACTCCTGGCCCCGGTTATTACAGTCAGGAAAGACTCCTGGCCCCGGTTATTACAGTCAGGAAAGACACCTGGCCCCGGTTATTACAGTCAGGAAAGACTCCTGGCCCCGGTTATTACAGTCAGGAAAGACTCCTGGCCCCGGTTATTACAGTCAGGAAAGACTCCTGGCCCCAGTTATTAGAGTCAGGAAACAATCCTGGACTCGGATATTAGTCAGGAATGACTCCTGGCCCCGGTTATTACAGTCAGGAATGACTCCTGTTCCTACTCCTATCAGGGTCATGTTCATTAGGCACCAAAAGGAAACCGTCTGAAACAGAGTGAAATGGGGAGGTCCTATTGGAATGAGTTGTTTTCTGTTGCGTGGTCTAATGGATAGTTGGGACATGAACCAGATGTTTCCCTGACATCAACAGGGGCGTTTGATCCCAACATTCCAGAGGAGGGTCCATCGGCGCCCCCTCCTGGCTGGCTGGACTGTGTGACAGGGTACGACGAGCCCAAAGGGGGAGGTGAGAGACACACACATACACACTGAACTGTGACGAAGTACGATGAGCCCAAAGGAGGGGATTAGTCTCAGTCAGTTTGTCTCCTCCTTTTTCAGCTCATTCAGCTGTCTGTGTGACTCACTTTAGAACACTACACTGTCATTTAGAACACTACGCTGTCCTTCAGAACACGACACTGTCATTTAGAACACTACGCTGTCCTTCAGAACACTACACTGTCATTTAGAACACGACACTGTCCTTCAGAACACGACACTGTTCTTTAGAAAACTACGCTGTCCTTTAGAACACCACGCTGTCCTTTAGAACACTACACTGTCCTTTAGAACACTACACTGTCATTTAGAACACTACGCTGTCCTTTAGAACACTACGCTGTCCTTTAGAACACGACACTGTCCTTCAGAACACGACACTGTCCTTCAGAACACGACACTGTCCTTCAGAACACGACACTGTCCTTTAGAACACTACGCTGTCCTTTAGAACACTACGCTGTCCTTCAGAACACTACACTGTCATTTAGAACACTACGATGTCCTTTAGAACACTATGCTGTCCTTCAGAACACTACACTGTCATTTAGAACACTACGCTGTCATTTAGAACACTACGCTACTACACTCTCCTTTAGAACACCACGCTGTCATTTAGAACACGATGCGGTCCTTTAGAACACTACACTGTCCTTTAGAACACGACGCTGTCCTTTAGAACACTACGCTGTCCTTTAGAACACTACGCTGTCCTTCAGAACACTACACTGTCATTTAGAACATGACACTGTCATTTAGAACACGCCACTGTCATTTAGAACACGACACTGTCATTTAGAACACTACGCTGTCCTTCAGAACACTACACTGTCATTTAGAACACTACGCTGTCATTTAGAACACGACGCTGTCATTTAGAACACTACGCTGTCATTTAGAACACTACGCTGTCCTTCAGAACACTACACTGTCATTTAGAACACTACGCTGTCCTTCAGAACATGACGCTGTCCTTTAGAACACGACGCTGTCCTTCAGAACACGACGCTGTCCTTTAGAATACGACGCTGTCCTTTAGAACACGACGCTGTCCTTTAGAACACGACGCTGTCCTTCAGAACACGACACTGTCCTTCAGAACACGACACTGTCCTTTAGAACACTACACTGTCCTTGAGAACACTACGCTGTCCTTTAGAACACTACGCTGTCCTTTAGAACACTACGCTGTCATTTAGAACACTACGCTGTCCTTCAGAACACTACACTGTCATTTAGAACACTACGCTGTCCTTTAGAACACGACGCGGTCCTTTAGAACACTACACTGTCCTTTAGAACACTACACTGTCCTTTAGAACACTACACTGTCCTTTAGAACACTACACTGTCCTTTAGAAAACTACACTGTCCTTTAGAACACTACACTGTCCTTGTGAACACTACGCTGTCCTTTAGAACACTACGCTGTCATTTAGAACACTACGCTGTCATTTAGAACACGACACTGTCATTTAGAACACTACGCTGTCCTTCAGAACACTACGCTGTCTTTTAGAACACTACGCTGTCATTTAGAACACTACGCTGTCCTTTAGAACACTACGCTGTCCTTTAGAACACTACGCTGTCCTTTAGAACACTACGCTGTCCTTTCGAACACTACGCTGTCATTTCGAACACTACGCTGTCATTTAGAACACCACGCTGTCATTTACAACACGACGCTGTCCTTCAGAACACGACACTGTAATTTAGAACACTACGCTGTCCTTCAGAACACGACATTTTAATTTAAAGCACGAGCCTGTCCTTTAGAACACGACGCTGTCCTTTAGAACACTACGCTGTCATTTAGAACTCTACGCTGTCCTTTAGAACACTACGCTGTCATTGAGAACAGGATGTTGTCCTTTAGAACACTACACTGTCCTTTAGAACACTACACTGTCCTTTAGAACACTACACTGTCCTTTAGAACACTACGCTGTCATTTAGAACACGACGCTGTCATTTAGAACACGACGCTCTCCTTTAGAACACCACGCTGTCCTTCAGAACACTACGCTGTCCTTTAGAACACTACACTGTCATTTAGAACACTACACTGTCTTCTAGAACACTACGCTGTCCTTTAGAATACTACGCTGTCCTTTAGAACACTACACTGTCCTTTAGAACACTACGCTGTCCTTTAGAACACGATACTGTCCTTTAGAACACTACACTGTCCTTTAGAGCACTACACTGTCCTTTAGAGCACTACACTGTCCTTTAGAACACTACACTGTCCTTTAGAACACCACGCTGTCCTTTAGAACACCACGCTGTCATTTAGAACACTACGCTGTCATTTAGAACACTACACTGTCCTTTAGAACACCACACTGTCATTTATAACACTACGCTGTCCTTCTGAACACGACACTGTCCTTTAGAACACTATGCTGTCCTTTAGAACACTACGCTGTCATTTAGAACACCACACTGTCCTTCAGAACACGACACTGTCCTTTAGAACACTACGCTGTCCTTTAGAACACTACGCTGTCCTTTAGAACACTACGCTGTCCTTTAGAACACTACGCTGTCCTTTACAACACTACGCTGTCATTTAGAACACTACGCTGTCATTTAGAACACGACACTGTCATTTAGAACACGACACTGTCATTTAGAACACTGCGCTGTCCTTCAGAACACGACACTGTCATTTAGAACACTGCGCTGTCCTTCAGAACACGACACTGTCATTTAGAACACTACGCTGTCCTTCAGAACACTACACTGTCATTTAGAACACTACGCTGTCCTTTAGAACACTATGCTGTCCTTTAGAACACTACGCTGTCATTTCGAACACTACGCTGTCATTTCGAACACCACACTGTCCTTCAGAACACGGCACTGTCCTTTAGAACACTACGCTGTCCTTTAGAACACTACGCTGTCCTTTAGAACACTACGCTGTCCTTTAGAACACTACGCTGTCCTTTAGAACACTACACTGTCCTTTAGAACACTACACTGTCCTTTCGAACACCACGCTGTCATTTAGAACACTACGCTGCCCTTCTGAACACGACACTGTCATTTAGAACACTACGCTGTCCTTTAGAACACTACGCTGTCCTTTAGAACACTACGCTGTCCTTTAGAACATGACGCTGTCCTTTAGAACACCACGCTGTCCTTTAGAACACCACACTGTCATTTAGAACACTACGCTGTCCTTTAGAAAACTACGCTGTCCTTTAGAAAACTACGCTGTCCTTTAGACCACGACACTGTCATTTAGAAAACGACGCTGTCCTTTAGAACATGACGCTGCCCTTTAGAACACGACGCTGTCCTTTAGAACACTACTCTGTCATTTAGAACACTACGCTGTCCTTTAGAACACTACGCTGTCATTTAGAACACGATGCTGTCCTTTAGAACAACTACACTGTCCTTTAGAACAACTACACTGTCCTTTAGAACACTACACTGTCCTTTAGAACATTACACTGTCCTTTAGAACACTACGCTGTCCTTTAGAACACTACGCTGTCCTTTAGAACACCACGCTGCCATTTAGAACACGACGCTGTCCTTTAGAACACTACGCTGTCCTTGAGAACACTAAACTGTCCTTTAGAACATTACACTGTCCTTTAGAACACTACTCTGTCCTTTAGAACACTACGCTGTCCTTTAGAACACTACGCTGTCCTTTAGAACACTACGCTGTCATTTAGAACACTACGCTGTCCTTTAGAACACTACGCTGTCCTTTAGAACACTGCGCTGTCCTTTAGAACACTACGCTGTCCTTTAGAACACTACGCTGTCATTTAGAACACTACGCTGTCCTTTAGAACACTACGCTGTCCTTTTGAACACTACACTGTCATTTAGAACACGACGCTGTCATTTAGAACACGACACTGTCATTTAGAACACGCCACTGTCATTTAGAACACGCAACTGTCATTTAGAACACTACGCTGTCCTTTAGAACACGACGCTGTCCTTTAGAACACGACGCTGTCCTTCAGAACACGACGCTGTCCTTTAGAATACGACGCTGTCCTTTAGAACACGACGCTGTCCTTTAGAACACGACGCTGTCCTTCAGAACACGACACTGTCCTTCAGAACACGACACTGTCCTTTAGAACACTACACTGTCCTTGAGAACACTACGCTGTCCTTTAGAACACTACGCTGTCCTTTAGAACACTACGCTGTCATTTAGAACACTACGCTGTCCTTCAGAACACTACACTGTCATTTAGAACACTACGCTGTCCTTTAGAACACGACGCGGTCCTTTAGAACACTACACTGTCCTTTAGAACACTACACTGTCCTTTAGAACACTACACTGTCCTTTAGAACACTACACTGTCCTTTAGAAAACTACACTGTCCTTTAGAACACTACACTGTCCTTGTGAACACTACGCTGTCCTTTAGAACACTACGCTGTCATTTAGAACACTACGCTGTCATTTAGAACACGACACTGTCATTTAGAACACTACGCTGTCCTTCAGAACACTACGCTGTCTTTTAGAACACTACGCTGTCATTTAGAACACTACGCTGTCCTTTAGAACACTACGCTGTCCTTTAGAACACTACGCTGTCCTTTAGAACACTACGCTGTCCTTTCGAACACTACGCTGTCATTTCGAACACTACGCTGTCATTTAGAACACCACGCTGTCATTTACAACACGACGCTGTCCTTCAGAACACGACACTGTAATTTAGAACACTACGCTGTCCTTCAGAACACGACATTTTAATTTAAAGCACGACCCTGTCCTTTAGAACACGACGCTGTCCTTTAGAACACTACGCTGTCATTTAGAACTCTACGCTGTCCTTTAGAACACTACGCTGTCATTGAGAACAGGATGTTGTCCTTTAGAACACTACACTGTCCTTTAGAACACTACACTGTCCTTTAGAACACTACACTGTCCTTTAGAACACTACGCTGTCATTTAGAACACGACGCTGTCATTTAGAACACGACGCTCTCCTTTAGAACACCACGCTGTCCTTCAGAACACTACGCTGTCCTTTAGAACACTACACTGTCATTTAGAACACTACACTGTCTTCTAGAACACTACGCTGTCCTTTAGAATACTACGCTGTCCTTTAGAACACTACACTGTCCTTTAGAACACTACGCTGTCCTTTAGAACACGATACTGTCCTTTAGAACACTACACTGTCCTTTAGAGCACTACACTGTCCTTTAGAGCACTACACTGTCCTTTAGAACACTACACTGTCCTTTAGAACACCACGCTGTCCTTTAGAACACCACGCTGTCATTTAGAACACTACGCTGTCATTTAGAACACTACACTGTCCTTTAGAACACCACACTGTCATTTATAACACTACGCTGTCCTTCTGAACACGACACTGTCCTTTAGAACACTATGCTGTCCTTTAGAACACTACGCTGTCATTTAGAACACCACACTGTCCTTCAGAACACGACACTGTCCTTTAGAACACTACGCTGTCCTTTAGAACACTACGCTGTCCTTTAGAACACTACGCTGTCCTTTAGAACACTACGCTGTCCTTTACAACACTACGCTGTCATTTAGAACACTACGCTGTCATTTAGAACACGACACTGTCATTTAGAACACGACACTGTCATTTAGAACACTGCGCTGTCCTTCAGAACACGACACTGTCATTTAGAACACTGCGCTGTCCTTCAGAACACGACACTGTCATTTAGAACACTACGCTGTCCTTCAGAACACTACACTGTCATTTAGAACACTACGCTGTCCTTTAGAACACTATGCTGTCCTTTAGAACACTACGCTGTCATTTCGAACACTACGCTGTCATTTCGAACACCACACTGTCCTTCAGAACACGGCACTGTCCTTTAGAACACTACGCTGTCCTTTAGAACACTACGCTGTCCTTTAGAACACTACGCTGTCCTTTAGAACACTACGCTGTCCTTTAGAACACTACACTGTCCTTTAGAACACTACACTGTCCTTTCGAACACCACGCTGTCATTTAGAACACTACGCTGCCCTTCTGAACACGACACTGTCATTTAGAACACTACGCTGTCCTTTAGAACACTACGCTGTCCTTTAGAACACTACGCTGTCCTTTAGAACATGACGCTGTCCTTTAGAACACCACGCTGTCCTTTAGAACACCACACTGTCATTTAGAACACTACGCTGTCCTTTAGAAAACTACGCTGTCCTTTAGAAAACTACGCTGTCCTTTAGACCACGACACTGTCATTTAGAAAACGACGCTGTCCTTTAGAACATGACGCTGCCCTTTAGAACACGACGCTGTCCTTTAGAACACTACTCTGTCATTTAGAACACTACGCTGTCCTTTAGAACACTACGCTGTCATTTAGAACACGATGCTGTCCTTTAGAACAACTACACTGTCCTTTAGAACAACTACACTGTCCTTTAGAACACTACACTGTCCTTTAGAACATTACACTGTCCTTTAGAACACTACGCTGTCCTTTAGAACACTACGCTGTCCTTTAGAACACCACGCTGCCATTTAGAACACGACGCTGTCCTTTAGAACACTACGCTGTCCTTGAGAACACTAAACTGTCCTTTAGAACATTACACTGTCCTTTAGAACACTACTCTGTCCTTTAGAACACTACGCTGTCCTTTAGAACACTACGCTGTCCTTTAGAACACTACGCTGTCATTTAGAACACTACGCTGTCCTTTAGAACACTACGCTGTCCTTTAGAACACTGCGCTGTCCTTTAGAACACTACGCTGTCCTTTAGAACACTACGCTGTCATTTAGAACACTACGCTGTCCTTTAGAACACTACGCTGTCCTTTTGAACACTACACTGTCATTTAGAACACGACGCTGTCATTTAGAACACGACACTGTCATTTAGAACACGCCACTGTCATTTAGAACACGCAACTGTCATTTAGAACACTACGCTGTCCTTTAGAACACGACGCTGCCCTTTAGAACACAACGCTGTCATTTAGAACACGCCGCTGTCATTTAGAACACGCCGCTGTCATTTAGAACACTACGCTGTCCTTTAGAACACGACGCTGCCCTTTAGAACACGACGCTGTCATTTAGAACACGACGCTGTCATTTAGAACACGACGCTGTCATTTAGAACACGACGCTGTCATTTAGAACACGACGCTGTCCTTTAGAACACTACGCTGTCCTTTAGAACACCACGCTGTCATTTAGAACACTACGCTGTCCTTTAGAACACCACGCTGTCCTTTAGAACACGACGCTGCCCTTTAGAACACCACACTGTCCTTTAGAACACGACGCTGCCCTTTAGAACACCACGCTGTCCTTTAGAACACGACGCTGCCCTTTAGAATACTACGCTGTCCTTTAGAACACGAAGCTGTCCTTTAGAACACGACGCTGCCCTTTAGAACACTACGCTGCCCTTTAGAAAACGACGCTGCCCTTTAGAACACTACGCTGTCCTTTAGAACACGACGCTGTCCTTTAGAACACTACGCTGTCCTTTGGAACACGACGCTGTCCTTTAGAACACCACGCTGTCCTTTAGAAGACGACGCTGTCCTTTAGAACACGACGCTGCCCTTTAGAACACGACGCTGCCCTTTAGAACACCACGCTGTCCTTTAGAACACCACGCTGCCCTTTAGAACACTACACTGTCCTTTAGAGCACTACACTGTCCTTTAGAACACTACACTGTCCTTTAGAACACCACGCTGTCCTTTAGAACACCACGCTGTCATTTAGAACACTACGCTGTCATTTAGAACACTACACTGTCCTTTAGAACACCACACTGTCATTTATAACACTACGCTGTCCTTCTGAACACGACACTGTCCTTTAGAACACTATGCTGTCCTTTAGAACACTACGCTGTCATTTAGAACACCACACTGTCCTTCAGAACACGACACTGTCCTTTAGAACACTACGCTGTCCTTTAGAACACTACGCTGTCCTTTAGAACACTACGCTGTCCTTTAGAACACTACGCTGTCCTTTACAACACTACGCTGTCATTTAGAACACTACGCTGTCATTTAGAACACGACACTGTCATTTAGAACACGACACTGTCATTTAGAACACTGCGCTGTCCTTCAGAACACGACACTGTCATTTAGAACACTGCGCTGTCCTTCAGAACACGACACTGTCATTTAGAACACTACGCTGTCCTTCAGAACACTACACTGTCATTTAGAACACTACGCTGTCCTTTAGAACACTATGCTGTCCTTTAGAACACTACGCTGTCATTTCGAACACTACGCTGTCATTTCGAACACCACACTGTCCTTCAGAACACGGCACTGTCCTTTAGAACACTACGCTGTCCTTTAGAACACTACGCTGTCCTTTAGAACACTACGCTGTCCTTTAGAACACTACGCTGTCCTTTAGAACACTACACTGTCCTTTAGAACACTACACTGTCCTTTCGAACACCACGCTGTCATTTAGAACACTACGCTGCCCTTCTGAACACGACACTGTCATTTAGAACACTACGCTGTCCTTTAGAACACTACGCTGTCCTTTAGAACACTACGCTGTCCTTTAGAACATGACGCTGTCCTTTAGAACACCACGCTGTCCTTTAGAACACCACACTGTCATTTAGAACACTACGCTGTCCTTTAGAAAACTACGCTGTCCTTTAGAAAACTACGCTGTCCTTTAGACCACGACACTGTCATTTAGAAAACGACGCTGTCCTTTAGAACATGACGCTGCCCTTTAGAACA
This sequence comes from Oncorhynchus gorbuscha, assembly GCF_021184085.1. Classification (NCBI taxonomy): domain Eukaryota; kingdom Metazoa; phylum Chordata; class Actinopteri; order Salmoniformes; family Salmonidae; genus Oncorhynchus; species Oncorhynchus gorbuscha. Next base: position 28,875 of record NW_025748195.1, on the reverse strand, counting down.
CGACGCTGTCCTTTAGAACACTACTCTGTCATTTAGAACACTACGCTGTCCTTTAGAACACTACGCTGTCATTTAGAACACGATGCTGTCCTTTAGAACAACTACACTGTCCTTTAGAACAACTACACTGTCCTTTAGAACACTACACTGTCCTTTAGAACATTACACTGTCCTTTAGAACACTACGCTGTCCTTTAGAACACTACGCTGTCCTTTAGAACACCACGCTGCCATTTAGAACACGACGCTGTCCTTTAGAACACTACGCTGTCCTTGAGAACACTAAACTGTCCTTTAGAACATTACACTGTCCTTTAGAACACTACTCTGTCCTTTAGAACACTACGCTGTCCTTTAGAACACTACGCTGTCCTTTAGAACACTACGCTGTCATTTAGAACACTACGCTGTCCTTTAGAACACTACGCTGTCCTTTAGAACACTGCGCTGTCCTTTAGAACACTACGCTGTCCTTTAGAACACTACGCTGTCATTTAGAACACTACGCTGTCCTTTAGAACACTACGCTGTCCTTTTGAACACTACACTGTCATTTAGAACACGACGCTGTCATTTAGAACACGACACTGTCATTTAGAACACGCCACTGTCATTTAGAACACGCAACTGTCATTTAGAACACTACGCTGTCCTTTAGAACACGACGCTGCCCTTTAGAACACAACGCTGTCATTTAGAACACGCCGCTGTCATTTAGAACACGCCGCTGTCATTTAGAACACTACGCTGTCCTTTAGAACACGACGCTGCCCTTTAGAACACGACGCTGTCATTTAGAACACGACGCTGTCATTTAGAACACGACGCTGTCATTTAGAACACGACGCTGTCATTTAGAACACGACGCTGTCCTTTAGAACACTACGCTGTCCTTTAGAACACCACGCTGTCATTTAGAACACTACGCTGTCCTTTAGAACACCACGCTGTCCTTTAGAACACGACGCTGCCCTTTAGAACACCACACTGTCCTTTAGAACACGACGCTGCCCTTTAGAACACCACGCTGTCCTTTAGAACACGACGCTGCCCTTTAGAATACTACGCTGTCCTTTAGAACACGAAGCTGTCCTTTAGAACACGACGCTGCCCTTTAGAACACTACGCTGCCCTTTAGAAAACGACGCTGCCCTTTAGAACACTACGCTGTCCTTTAGAACACGACGCTGTCCTTTAGAACACTACGCTGTCCTTTGGAACACGACGCTGTCCTTTAGAACACCACGCTGTCCTTTAGAAGACGACGCTGTCCTTTAGAACACGACGCTGCCCTTTAGAACACGACGCTGCCCTTTAGAACACCACGCTGTCCTTTAGAACACCACGCTGCCCTTTAGAACACTACGCTGTCCTTTAGAACACGACGCTGTCCTTTAGAACACGACGCTGTCCTTTAGAACACGACGCTGCCCTTTAGAACATGACGCTGCCCTTTAGAACACGACGCTGCCCTTTAGAACACGACGCTGTCCTTTAGAACACGACGCTGTCCTTTAAAACACGACGCTGCCCTTTAGAACACGACGCTGCCCTTTAGAAAACGACGCTGCCCTTTAGAACACTACGCTGTCCTTTAGAACACGACGCTGTCCTTTAGAACACTACGCTGTCCTTTGGAACACGACGCTGTCCTTTAGAACACCACGCTGTCCTTTAGAAGACGACGCTGTCCTTTAGAACACGACGCTGCCCTTTAGAACACGACGCTGCCCTTTAGAACACCACGCTGTCCTTTAGAACACCACGCTGCCCTTTAGAACACTACGCTGTCCTTTAGAACACGACGCTGTCCTTTAGAACACGACGCTGTCCTTTAGAACACGACGCTGCCCTTTAGAACATGACGCTGCCCTTTAGAACACGACGCTGCCCTTTAGAACACGACGCTGTCCTTTAGAACACGACGCTGTCCTTTAAAACACGACGCTGCCCTTTAGAACACGACGCTGCCCTTTAGAACACGACGCTGCCCTTTAGAACACGACGCTGCCCTTTAGAACACTACGCTGCCCTTTAGAACACGACGCTGCCCTTTAGAACACGACGCTGCCCTTTAGAACACGACGCTGCCCTTTAGAACACGACGCTGTCATTTAGAACACTACGCTGCCCTTTAGAACACTACGCTGCCCTTTAGAACACGACGCTGCCCTTTAGAACACGACGCTGCCCTTTAGAACACGACGCTGCCCTTTAGAACACGACGCTGCCCTTTAGAACACGACGCTGCCCTTTAGAACACGACGCTGCCCTTTAGAACACGACGCTGCCCTTTAGAACACGACGCTGCCCTTTAGAACACGACACTGTCATTTAGAACACGACGCTGCCCTTTAGAACACTACGCTGCCCTTTAGAACACGACGCTGTCATTTAGAACACTACGCTGTCATTTAGAACACTACGCTGTCATTTAGAACACTACGCTGTCCTTTAGAACACAAAGCTGTCCTTTAGAACACGACGCTGTCCTTTAGAACACGACGCTGTCCTTTAGAACACGACGCTGTCATTTAGAACACTACGCTGCCCTTTAGAACATGACGCTGAATGTTATGGTAACTGTCTCAAACGGCACCCCATTCCCTACATAGTGCACTACAATTTACCAGATGTCTATGTGGCACTGGCCAAAAGGAACGCACTGTGTTGGGAATAGGGTGCCCATTTCTGAAGCAGACAAGGTGATTGACTTGGCTGTAGATTCCAGTGTTTACCCCGTCTGTGTTGAAGTTTAATTACCGAAATAACTTCATGATTGCCTTCATATGAATGACTGAAATGCTTGTATTTCCCTCAGACACGGGAGACCAGCTGTACCCTCCTCCCCCTGCCTACAACCCTCAACCTGAGAATGACAGGAATGCATCTGTCCCGAACGTCAGGTGAGACTAGATACAGTACTGTGCTATTTAATATAGAAGTGTTTACTATGTTTATTGGATAAAGAGAATTCTGAAAGAGCAGTGGGCTGGATTTGAAACCATGCTGTGAGCTGTACATCGTACATGTGCTCCAGAGTCAGCAGCTGAAGAGCGTTAAACCACTCACACTACAGTACTACTACACCCAGACTACAGTACTACTACACCCCCAGACTACAGTACTACTACACCCCCAGACTACAGTACTACTACACCCCCAGACTACAGTACTACTACAGTACTACTACACCCCCAGACTACAGTACTACTACACCCCCAGACTACAGTACTACTACACCCCAGACTACAGTACTACTACACCCCAGACTACAGTACTACTACACCCCAGACTACAGTACTACTACACCCCCAGACTACAGTACTACTACACCCCAGACTACAGTACTACTACACCCCCAGACTACAGTACTACTACACCCCCAGACTACAGTAGTACTACACCCCCAGACTACAATAGTACTACACCCCCAGACTACAGTACTACTACACCTCACACTACAGTACTACTACACCCCAGACTCAGTACTACTACACCCCCAGACTACAGTACTACTACACCCCCAGACTACAGTACTAGTACACCCCCAGACTACAGTATTACTACACCCAGACTACAGTACTACTACACCTCACACTACAGTACTACTACACCTCAGACTACAGTACTACTACACCTCAGACTACAGTACTACTACACCTCAGACTACAGTACTACTACACCAAGACTACAGTACTACTACACCTCACACTACAGTACTACGACACCCCCAGACTACAGTACTACTACACCCCCAGACTACAGTATTACTACACCCAGACTACAGTACTACTACACCCAGACTACAGTACTACTACACCCCCAGACTACAGTACTAGTACACCCCCAGACTACAGTATTACTACACCCAGACTACAGTACTACTACACCTCACACTACAGTACTACTACACCTCAGACTACAGTACTACTACACCTCAGACTACAGTACTACTACACCTCAGACTACAGTACTACTACACCAAGACTACAGTACTACTACACCTCACACTACAGTACTACGACACCCCCAGACTACAGTACTACTACACCCCCAGACTACAGTATTACTACACCCAGACTACAGTACTACTACACCCAGACTACAGTACTACTACACCCCCAGACTACAGTACTACTACACCCCAGACTACAGTATTACTACACCCAGACTACAGTATTACTACACCCAGACTACAGTACTACTACACCCCCAGACTACAGTACTACTACACCCCAGACTACAGTACTACTACACCCCAGACTACAGTACTACTACACCCCCAGACTACAGTACTACTACACCCCCAGACTACAGTACTACTACACCTCACACTACAGTACTACTACACCCCCAGACTACAGTAGTAATACACCCCATTTACATTACATTTACATTACATTTACATTTAAGTAATTTAGCAGACGCTCTTATCCAGAGCGACTTACAAATTGGTGCATTCACCTTATGACATCCAGTGGAACAGTCACTTTACAATAGTGCATCTAAATCTTAAAGGGGGGGGAGAGGGATTACTTATCCTATCCTAGGTATTCCTTAAAGAGGTGGGGTTTCAGGTGTCTCCGGAAGGTGGTGATTGACTCCGCTGTCCTGGCGTCGTGAGGGAGTTTGTTCCACCATTGGGGGCCAGAGCAGCGAACAGTTTTGACTGGGCTGAGCGGGAGCTGTACTTCCTCAGTGGTAGGGAGGCGAGCAGGCCAGAGGTGGATGAACGCAGTGCCCTTGTTTGGGTGTAGGGCCTGATCAGAGCCTGGAGGTACTGAGGTGCCGTTCCCCTCACAGCTCCGTAGGCAAGCACCATGGTCTTGTAGCGGATGCGAGCTTCAACTGGAAGCCAGTGGAGAGAACGGAGGAGCGGGGTGACGTGAGAGAACTTGGGAAGGTTGAACACCAGACGGGCTGCGGCGTTCTGGATGAGTTGAAGGGGTTTAATGGCACAGGCAGGGAGCCCAGCCAACAGCGAGCTGCAGTAATCCAGACGGGAGATGACAAGTGCCTGGATTAGGACCTGCGCCGCTTCCTGTGTGAGGCAGGGTCGTACTCTGCGGATGTTGTAGAGCATGAACCTACAGGAACGGGCCACCGCCTTGATGTTGGTTGAGACGACAGGGTGTTGTCCAGGATCACGCCAAGGTTCTTAGCGCTCTGGGAGGAGGACACAATGGAGTTGTCAACCGTGATGGCGAGATCATGGAACGGGCAGTCCTTCCCCGGGAGAAAGAGCAGCTCCGTCTTGCCGAGGTTCAGCTTGAGGTGGTGATCCGTCATCCACACTGATATGTCTGCCAGACATGCAGAGATGCGATTCGCCACCTGGTCATCAGAAGGGGGAAAGGAGAAGATTAGTTGTGTGTCATCTGCATAGCAATGATAGGAGAGACCATGTGAGGTTATGACAGAGCCAAGTGACTTGGTGTATAGCGAGAATAGGAGAGGGCCTAGAACAGAGCCCTGGGGGACACCAGTGGTGAGAGCGCGTGGTGAGGAGACAGATTCTCGCCACACCACCTGGTAGGAGCGACCTGTCAGGTAGGACGCAATCCAAGCGTGGGCCGCGCCGGAGATGCCCAACTCGGAGAGGGTGGAGAGGAGGATCTGATGGTTCACAGTATCGAAGGCAGCCGATAGATCTAGAAGGATGAGAGCAGAGGAGAGAGAGTTAGCTTTAGCAGTGCGGAGCGCCTCAGTTATACAGAGGAGAGCAGTCTCAGTTGAATGACTAGTCTTGAAACCTGACTGATTTGGATCAAGAAGGTCATTCAGAGAGAGATAGCGGGAGAGCTGGCCAAGGACGGCACGTTCAAGAGTTTTGGAGAGAAAAGAAAGAAGGGATACTGGTCTGTAATTGTTGACATCGGAGGGATCGAGTGTAGGTTTTTTCAGAAGGGGTGCAACTCTCGCTCTCTTGAAGCCGGAAGGGACGTAGCCAGCGGTCAGGGATGAGTTGATGAGCGAAGTGAGGTAAGGGAGAAGGTCTCTGGAAATGGTCTGGAGAAGAGAGGAGGGGATAGGGTCAAGCGGGCAGGTTGTTGGGCGGCCGGCCGTCACAAGACGCAAGATTTTATTATTATATTATTATATTATAATATTATATTATATTATATTATTTCATCTGGAGAGAGAGGGGAGAAAGAGGTCAGAGCACAGGGTAGGGCAGTGTGAGCAGAACCAGCGGTGTCGTTTGACTTAGCAAACGTGGATCGGATGTCGTCAACCTTCTTTTCAAAATGGTTGACGAAGTCATCTGCAGAGAGGGAGGAGGGGGAGGGGGAGGAGGATTCAGGAGGGAGGAGAAGGTGGCAAAGAGCTTCCTAGGGTTAGAGGCAGATGCTTGGAATTTAGCGTGGTAGAAAGTGGCTTTAGCAGCAGAGACAGAGGAGGAAAATGTAGAGAGGGAGTGAAAGGATGCCAGGTCCGCAGGGAGGCGAGTTTTCCTCCATTTCCGCTCGGCTGCCCGGAGCCCTGTTCTGTGAGCTCGCAATGAGTCATCGAGCCACGGAGCGGGAGGCGAGGACCGAGCCGGCCTGGAGGATAGGGGACATAGAGAGTCAAAGGATGCAGAGAGGGAGGAGAGGAGGGTTGAGGAGGCAGAATCAGGAGATAGGTTGGAGAAGGTTTGAGCGGAGGGAAGAGATGATAGGATGGAAGAGGAGAGAGTAGCGGGGGAGAGAGAGCGAAGGTTGGGATGAGAGCGAGAGGGAAAAGGATACAAGGTAGTGGTCGTAGACTTGGAGGGGAGTTGCAATGAGGTTAGTGGAAGAACAGCATCTAGTAAAGATGAGGTTGAGCGTATTGCCTGCCTTGTGAGTAGGGGGGGAAGGTGAGAGGGTGAGGTCAAAAGAGGAGAGGAGTGGAAAGAAGGAGGCAGAGAGGAATGAGTCAAAGGTAGACGTGGGGAGGTTAAAGTCGCCCAGAACTGTGAGAGGTGATCCGTCCTCAGGAAAGGAGCTTATCAAGGCATCAAGCTCATTGATGAACTCTCCGAGGGAACCTGGAGGGCGATAAATGATAAGGATGTTAAGCTTGAAAGGGCTGGTAACTGTGACAGCATGGAATTCAAAGGAGGCGATAGACAGATGGGTAAGGGGAGAAAGAGAGAATGACCACTTGGGAGAGATGAGGATCCCGGTGCCACCACCCCGCTGACCAGAAGCTCTCGGGGTGTGCGAGAACACGTGGGCGGACGAAGAGAGAGCAGTAGGAGTAGCAGTGTTGTCTGTGGTGATCCATGTCAGTGCCAAGAAGTCGAGGGACTGGAGGGAGGCATAGGCTGAGATGAACTCTGCCTTGTTGACCGCAGATTGGCTTCCAGAGGCTACCGGAGACCTGGAACTCTACGTGGGTCGTGCGCGCTGGGACCACCAGATTAGGGTGGCCGCGGCCACGCGGTGTGGAGCGTTTGTATGGTCTGTGCAGAGAGGAGAGAACAGGGATAAACAGACACATAGTTGACAGGCTACAGAAGAGGCTACGCTAATGCAAAGGATTTTGGAATGACAAGTGGACTACACGTCTCGAATGTTCAGAAAGTTAAGCTACGTAGCAAGAATCTTATTGACTAAAATGATTAAAATGATACAGTACTGCTGAAGTAGGCTAGCTGGCAGTGGGTGCGTTGTTGACACTACACTAATCAAGTCGTTCCGTTGAGTGTAATAGTTTCTGCAGTGCTGCTATTCGGGGGCTAGCTGGCTAGCTAGTAGTGTTGTTTACGTTACGTTGCGTTAAAAGAACGACAATAGCTGGCTAGCTAACCTAGAAAATCGCTCTAGACTACACAGTTATCTTTGATACAAAGACGGCTATGTAGCTAGCTATGTAGCTAGCTACGATCAAACAAATCTAACCGTTGTACTGTAATTTCTACAGTATTACTACACCTCACACTACAGTACTACTACACCCCAGACTACAGTACTACTACACCCCCAGACTACAGTACTACTACACTTCACACTACACTACTACTACACCCCAGACTGCAGTACTACTACACCCAGACTACAGTACTACTACACCCCAGACTACAGTACTACTACACCCAGACTTCAGTACTACTACACCTCACACTACAGTACTACTACACCTAACACTACAGTACTACTACACCTCAGACTACAGTACTACTACACCCCCAGACTACAGTACTACTACACCCCAGACTACAGTACTACTACACCCCAGACTACAGTACTACTACACCTGACACTACAGTACTACTACACCTCACACTACAGTACTACTACACCTCAGAGTACAGTACTACTACACCTCACACTACAGTACTATACTGCTTACTACCCCCCATACTACAGTACTACTACAGTACTACTACACCCCAGACTACAGTACTACTGCACCCCAGACTACAGTACTACTACACCCAGACTGCAGTACTATACTGCTACTACACTCCAGACTACCTTGATAAAGATGAGCTAAAAAGACTGTATTAAGTAAATAATACAAATATTGAGTTATTGTATGCAACCTTTTTGGGGGGAAATTATTTGATTCTAATACTCGGAGAAAGAGATTTTCTGTTTTCAGTACTTCCCTTTCGAGGATAACGCCACATCCCTTTTCTAAAATGTTTTACGAGATTGGAGAACACATTGCGAGGATCGAAGCCCATTCCTCCATACAGAATCTTTCCAGATCCTTGATGTCCTTCGACATCAACAGGTTTTTAATGGTGTTCAAGTCCGGAGACTAAGATGGCCATTGCAAAATGTTAATTTCGTGGGTCAATTAACCATTTCTTTGCGGATTTTGATGTGTGTTCGTGGTTATGGTTTTTCTGGAAGATCCACTTGCAGCCAAGTTTCAGCCTCCTGGCAGAGGCATCCAAGTTTTGGCCTAAAATGTCCTGGTACGTTGACCTTAACAAGGGCCACAGGACCAGTGAAAGCAAAATAGTCCAGTAACATCAAATATCCACCACCATATTTTACAGTAAGGATGAGGTTATTCACTAAATATGCATCCTACTTTCGACACCAAACCCACCACTGGTGTGCTTGGCCACAGAGCTCTATTATAGTGTCATATAGTGTTTTCTATTATAGTGTCATCTATTATAGCAGTGGTCACCAAACTACGGCCCGCGGGCCGGATACGGCCCGTCAGCACATTTGGCCCGGCCCTCTGAACAATACCAGAGACGCTATCGAATTTTTTTCCTATTTGGCCTCCAGAAAAAAAATCCTAGGCCCGGCCCTGTCAAAGAGAGAACGGAATAATGGCGAAAAGGTTAGGTAAGAGAAAAATTGATTCAGAATGCAGGGTATTTAACCTGCAGTGGACAAACGATAATTCTTTTGTTCAATGCAAAGAAAAGGCTGTTTGTCTCATCTGTCAAGAGACGGTGGCGGTATTCAAAGAATACAATCTTCGCCGACACTATGAATGTCATGCAGGTGAAAGAGGACCCAAACGCGACTTAACAGAAACAGAGTTTATTAAAGTCCAAAACGGAATAACAGAAATCCTCTAGATTTGTAGAGGGGAAACAACTGGAGAAGCGGCCACAGACTGCAGGTCGCTTCGGGTAGGCACAGGCCGTAGTCGACTGAGACACCTGCTCACACGCAGCATCTGATGAAGGCACAAAACACGACAGGACAGGGTGATACACAATCACGGCAAAAACACGACAGGACAGGGCGAAACGCAATCACAGCATGGTGAATACAATACAAGGAACCGACGGGACAGGAACGGATCACAAAGGAATAAATAGGGGATCTAATCAGGGGAAAGGATCGGGAACAGGTGTGGGAAGACTAAATGATGATTAGGGGAATAGGAACAGCTGGGAGCAGGAACGGAACGACAGAGAGAAGAGAGAGCGAGAGAGTGAGAGAGGGAGGGGGAGAGAGAGGGATAGAAGGAGGGAAAGAACCAAACAAGACCAGCAGAGGGAAACGAATAGCATGGGGAGCACAGGGACAAGACATGACAATAAATGACAAACATGACAGTACCCCCACTCACCGAGCGCCTCCTGGCGCACTCGAGGAGGAATCCTGGCGGCAACGGAGGAAATCATCGATGAGCGAACGGTCCAGCACGTCCCGAGACGGAACCCAACTCCTCTCCTCAGGACCGTAACCCTCCCAATCCACTAGGTATTGGTGACCCCGTCCCCGAGAACGCATGTCCATAATCTTATGTACCTTGTAAATAGGTGCGCTCTCGACAAGGACGGGAGGGGGGAGGGAAGACGAACGGGGTGCGAAGAAAGGGCTTAACACAGGAGACATGGAAGACAGGATGGACGCGACGAAGATGTCGCGGAAGAAGCAGTCGCACAGCGACAGGATTGACGACCTGGGAGACACGGAACGGACCAATGAACCGCGGAGTCAACTTACGAGAAGCTGTCGTAAGAGGAAGGTTGCGAGTGGAAAGCCACACTCTCTGGCCGCAACAATACCTTGGACTCTTAATCCTGCGTTTATTGGCGGCTCTCACCGTCTGTGCCCTGTAACGGCAAAGTGCAGACCTCACCCTCCTCCAGGTGCGCTCACAACGTTGGACAAACGCTTGAGCGGAGGGAACGCTGGACTCGGCAAGCTGGGATGAGAACAGAGGAGGCTGGTAACCCAGACTACTCTGAAACGGAGATAACCCGGTAGCAGACGAAGGAAGCGAATTGTGAGCGTATTCTGCCCAGGGAGCTGTTCTGCCCAAGACGCAGGGTTTCTGAAAGAAAGGCTGCGTAGTATGCGACCAATCGTCTGATTGGCCCTCTCTGCTTGACCGTTAGACTGGGGATGAAACCCGGAAGAGAGACTGACGGACGCACCAATCAAACGACAGAACTCCCTCCAAAACTGTGACGTGAATTGCGGGCCTCTGTCTGAAACGGCGTCTAACGGGAGGCCATGAATTCTGAATACATTCTCAATAATGATTTGTGCCGTCTCCTTAGCGGAAGGAAGTTTAGCGAGGGGAATGAAATGTGCCGCCTTAGAGAACCTATCGACAACCGTCAGAATCACAGTCTTCCCCGCAGACAAAGGCAGACCGGTAATGAAGTCTAAGGCAATGTGAGAACATGGTCGAGAAGGAATGGGGAGCGGTCTGAGACGACCGGCAGGAGGAGAGTTACCCGACTTAGTCTGCGCGCAGTCCGAACAAGCAGCCACGAAACGGCGCGTGTCACGCTCCTGAGTCGGCCACCAAAAGCGCTGGCGAATAGACGCAAGAGTGCCTCGAACACCGGGATGACCCGCTAACTTGGCAGAGTGAGCCCACTGAAGAACAGCCAGACGAGTGGAAACAGGAACGAAAAGGAGGTTACTAGGACAAGCGCGCGGCGACGCAGTGTGCGTGAGTGCTTGCTTAACCTGTCTTTCAATTCCCCAGACTGTTAACCCGACAACACGCCCATAAGGAAGAATCCCCTCGGGATCAGTAGAAGCCACAGAAGAACTAAACAGACGGGATAAGGCATCAGGCTTGGTGTTCTTGCTACCCGGACGGTAAGAAATCACAAACTCGAAACGAGCGAAAAACAACGCCCAACGAGCTTGACGGGCATTAAGTCGTTTGGCAGAACGGATGTACTCAAGGTTCTTATGGTCTGTCCAAACGACAAAAGGAACGGTCGCCCCTCCAACCACTGTCGCCATTCGCCTAGGGCTAAGCGGATGGCGAGCAGTTCACGGTTACCCACATCATAGTTGCGCTCAGATGGCGACAGGCGATGAGAAAAATAAGCGCAAGGATGAACCTTATCGTCAGACTGGAAGCGCTGGGATAGGATGGCTCCCACGCCTACCTCTGAAGCGTCAACCTCGACAATGAATTGTCTAGTGACGTCAGGAGTAACGAGGATAGGAGCGGACGTAAAACGTTCTTTTAGAAGATCAAAAGCTCCCTGGGCGGAACCGGACCACTTAAAACACGTCTTGACAGAAGTAAGAGCTGTGAGAGGGGCAGCAACTTGACCGAAATTACGAATGAAACGCCGATAGAAATTAGCGAAACCTAAAAAGCGCTGCAACTCGACACGTGACCTTGGAACGGGCCAATCACTGACAGCTTGGACCTTAGCGGAATCCATCTGAATGCCTTCAGCGGAAATAACGGAACCGAGAAAAGTAACGGAGGAGACATGAAAAGAGCACTTCTCAGCCTTTACGTAGAGACAATTCTCTAAAAGGCGCTGTAGAACACGTCGAACGTGCTGAACATGAATCTCGAGTGACGGAGAAAAAATCAGGATATCGTCAAGATAGACAAAAACAAAATGTTCAGCATGTCTCTCAGAACATCATTAACTAATGCCTGAAAAACAGCTGGCGCATTGGCGAGACCGAACGGCAGAACCCGGTACTCAAAATGCCCTAACGGAGTGTTAAACGCCGTTTTCCACTCGTCCCCCTCTCTGATGCGCACGAGATGGTAAGCGTTACGAAGGTCCAACTTAGTAAAGCACCTGGCTCCCTGCAGAATCTCGAAGGCTGATGACATAAGGGGAAGCGGATAACGATTCTTAACCGTTATGTCATTCAGCCCTCGATAATCCACGCAGGGGCGCAGAGTACCGTCCTTCTTTTTAACAAAAAAGAACCCCGCCCCGGCCGGAGAAGAAGAAGGCACTATGGTACCGGCGTCAAGAGACACAGACAAATAATCCTCGAGAGCCTTACGTTCGGGAGCCGACAGAGAGTATAGTCTACCTCGAGGAGGAGTGGTCCCCGGAAGGAGATCAATACTACAATCATACGACCGGTGAGGAGGAAGGGAGTTGGCTCGGGACCGACTGAAGACCGTGCGCAGATCATGATATTCCTCCGGCACTCCTGTCAAATCGCCAGGTTCCTCCTGAGAAGTAGGAACAGAAGAAACGGGAGGGATGGCAGACATTAAACACTTCACATGACAAGAAACGTTCCAGGATAGGATAGAATTACTAGACCAATTAATAGAAGGATTATGACATACAAGCCAGGGATGACCCAAAACAACAGGTGTAAACGGTGAACGGAAAATCAAAAAAGAAATAGTCTCACTGTGGTTACCAGATACTGTGAGAGTTAAAGGTAGTGTCTCAAATTTGATACTGGGAAGATGACTACCATCTAAGGCAAACATGGGCGTAGGCCTGTCTAACGGTCTGAAAGGAATGTTATGTTTCCGAACCCATGCTTCGTCCATGAAACAACCCTCAGCCCCAGAGTCAATCAAAGCACTGCATGTAGCACCCGAACCGGTCCAGCGTAGATGGACCGACATAGTAGTACAAGATCTAGATGAAGGGACCTGAGTAGTAGCGCTCACCAGTAGCCCTCCGCTTACTGATGGGCTCTGGCCTCTTACTGGACATGAATTAACAAAATGTCCAGCAACTCCGCAATAGAGGCACAGGCGGTTGGTGATCCTCCGTTCCCTCTCCTTATTCGAGATGCGAATCCCTCCCAGCTGCATGGGCTCAGTCTCAAAGCCAGAGGAGGGAGATGGTTGCGATGCGGAGCAGGGAAACACCGTTGATGCGAGCTCTCTTCCACGAGCCCGGTGACGAAGATCTACCCGTCGTTCTATGCGGATGGCGAGAGCAATCAAAGAATCCACATCTGATGGAACCTCCCGGGAGAGAATCTCATCCTTAACCACTGCGTGGAGTCCCTCCAGAAAACGAGCGAGCAGCGCCGGCTCGTTCCACTCACTAGAGGCAGCAAGAGTGCGAAACTCAATGGAATAATCCGTTATGGACCGTTCACCTTGGCATAAGGAAGCCAGGGCCCTAGAAGCCTCCCCACCAAAAACTGAACGGTCAAAAACCCGAATCATCTCCTCCTTAAAGTTCTGGAAATCGTTAGAGCAATCAGCCCTTGCCTCCCAGATAGCTGTGCCCCATTCTCGAGCCCGGCCAGTAAGGAGTGAAATGACGTAAGCAACCCGAGCTCTCTCTCTAGAGTATGTGTTGGGTTGGAGAGAGAACACAATCTCACACTGCGTGAGAAAGGAGCGGCACTCAGTGGGCTGCCCGGAGTAGCAAGGTGGGTTATTAACCCTAGGTTCTGGAGGCTCGGCAGGCCAGGAAGTAACAGGTGGCACGAGACGTAGACTCTGGAACTGTCCAGAGAGGTCGGAAACCTGAGCGGCCAGGTTTTCCACGGCATGGCGAGCAGCAGACAATTCCTGCTCGTGTCTGCCGAGCATGGCTCCTTGGATCTCGACGGCAGTGTAACGAGCGTCTGAAGTCGCTGGGTCCATCCCTTGGTCGGTTCCTTCTGTCATGCAGGTGAAAGAGGACCCAAACGCGACTTAACAGAAACAGAGTTTATTAAAGTCCAAAACGGAATAACAGAAATCCTCTAGATTTGTAGAGGGGAAACAACTGGAGAAGCGGCCACAGACTGCAGGTCGCTTTTCGGGTAGGCACAGGCCGTAGTCGACTGAGACACCTGCTCACACGCAGCATCTGATGAAGGCACAAAACACGACAGGACAGGGTGATACACAATCACGGCAAAAACACGACAGGACAGGGCGAAACGCAATCACAGCATGGTGAATACAATACAAGGAACCGACGGGACAGGAACGGATCACAAAGGAATAAATAGGGGATCTAATCAGGGGAAAGGATCGGGAACAGGTGTGGGAAGACTAAATGATGATTAGGGGGAATAGGAACAGCTGGGAGCAGGAACGGAACGACAGAGAGAAGAGAGAGCGAGAGAGTGAGAGAGGGAGGGGGAGAGAGAGGGATAGAAGGAGGGAAAGAACCAAACAAGACCAGCAGAGGGAAACGAATAGCATGGGGAGCACAGGGACAAGACATGACAATAAATGACAAACATGACAATGAATCCCGTCACAAAGACAAGTACGATAGCTTGCAAGGCCAAATACGAGCAGACAAACTCTCAAAGCTAAAAAGTGGACTACTATCTCAGCAGAATACATTTGTACGCCAAGCTCAGCTGAACCAGGCATCCGTTTCACTGACGGTGAGTTTGTTAAGAAATGTATGGATGCTGTCGCGGAGGAGGTGTGTCCCGAGAAGAAAGATGCATTTAATGCCGTAAGTCTGTCGGCGAGTACAATCACCAGACGTGTTGAATTCTGTAATGAAGGTTGTGGTGTCGTGCATAAACTTCATCAGAGCAAAGGGACTTAAACACAGGCAGTTCCAAGAATTCCTGTCTGAACTGGAGTCTACGCACGGAGATGTGCTGTACTACACAGAGGTCCGATGGCTGAGCCGGGGCAGAGTTTTGAGTTTTGAGTTTTTACGAGCTGCTACCCGAAATTAACGCATTTCTTCATTTAAAAGACAAAACGGTCCCAGAGCTGATCGACCCAGAATGGAAATGGCACCTCGCATTTTTAACAGACGTGACAGAAATACTTAACAGCCTTAACTTGCAGCTACAAGGTGAGGGGAAACTCATTTGCGACATGTATTCACACATAAAAGCATTTGAGGTGAAATTAGCGCTGCTTTTGGAACAAGTGAAAAAGCGCAACTTCGTTCATCTTCCTGCTACCCAAAACCTGTCGACAGAGAACCCAGCGGTCCCGTTCCCAGCTGAAAAGTGCGTGGAAGCACTGGAAATGCTGAAGGCGGAGTTCGGTGTGCGATTCAGTGAACTACATGTTCATGCAAAAGAAATCCGTCTTTGATGAAGCCCAGCCTTCATATCAGTTTGAGTTGGCTGAGTTACAGAACTGTGATGTTCTGAAAGACGCATTCAAGCCCAACAGTCTCATTGACTTCTATGCCGCCCTCCCAAACGACACATATCCAAACATCAAAAAACACGCAATGAAAATGTCCACAGTTTTTGGCAGCACGTATATCTGCGAGAAAACCTTTTCTCGCATGAAACTGCTGAAAACCCCGATGAGATCAAGATTGACAGATGAACATTTGCATCAGTGCTTGAGACTGGCTGTAACTAGAATGGAACCTGATATTCAACTTCTCACCAGCCAGATGCAGGCCCACAGTTCACACTGATGAACATACATAGGTAAGCTCACTTTTCTGACTTGAATGAGTCATTCTGAGCATAAACAAATATAATCATAATAAAATCTACTGGGATAAAATCCATCTTTACAACCATACTGGTAGTGAAATGTATTGTGCTGTGTAGGTGCTGTATCACTTAGTTCAGTTTCTCAACCTGCTTCTTTTGTGGTTTTCACAGGGAAGTTGATGAGAGAGAGCTGCAAACAGCGGTGTCTACAAGCCTACTGGAACCTACAAAAGGATTATAAGGAAGGAACACAAGAACTTTAAGAGACTGCTCATATGTGTCAGAGAGATTCTGCTCTGACAACTGAGCTGAACTTTTATCTGTTAAGATTGTGCATGGCACGACAGAAAGTTAATGTTCCATGGCTTTTTTTTCGATGAAGAACCCAGAGAGAGTTATTTAGTTATTATTTATTTCCTGTTTTTTCTGTGAAGAACTCAGAGAGGGTTATTTAGTTATTATTTATTTAATTAAGTGTTATTTGTTTCCTGACTTTTTTTCTGTAAAGAACCTGGAAAGGGTTATTTGGTTATGTGTGGCTTTCTGGAAAACAATACATTTTTTAAGCTCCCCTACGATCGTCACACTTTTTCTGTTACAAACTGACACCGGCCCCCCTTCAGAGAAGGGAAAAGTTATGTGGCCCTCACAGGAAAAAGTTTGGGGACCCCTGTATTATAGTGTCATCTATTATAGTGTCATCTATTATAGTGTCATCTATTATAGTGTCATCTATTATAGTGTCATCTATTATTGTGTCATCTATTATTGTATCTGACCATGGCAATCCAAGAGCTAATGTTGTTTAGCAAACTCCAGGCATTTACAGTAGATTGCGAAAGTATTCACCCCCCCTTGGCATTTTTTCTATTTTGTTGCATTTCAACCTGTAATTTTAAATAGATTTTTATTTGGCTCTCGTGTAATGAACATACACAAAATAGTCCAAATTAGTGAAGTGAAAAAAATAAAAATACTTGTTTCAAAAAACCACAAAAAAAAAAAAAACAGAAGTGGTGTGTGCATATGTATTCACCCCCTTTGCTATGAAGCCCCTCCCCTTTGCTATGAAGCCCATCCCCTTTGCTGTGAAGCCCCTCCCCTTTTCCATGAAGCCCATCCCCTTTGCTATGAAGCCCCTAAATAAGATCTGGTGCAACCAATTACCTTCAGAAGTTTAAAAATTTGTTTAAAAAAGTGCACCTGTGTGCAATCTAAGTGTCACATGATCTGTCACATGATCTCAGTATATGTTCTGAAAGGCCCCAGAGTCTGCAACACCACTAATCAACGGACACCACCAAGCAAGGGGCACCATGAAGACCAAGGAGCTCTCCAAACAGATCCGGAACAAAGTTGTGGAGAAGTACCAATTTGTAAGTCGCTCTGGATAAGAGCGTCTGCTAAATGACTTAAATGTAAATGTAAGTACCGATCAGGGTTGGGTTAAGAATAAAATCATAAACTTTGAACATCCCACCACAACAAACCTGCCAAGAGAGTTGTGTCACCACAACAAACCTGCCAAGAGAGGGCCGCCCACCAAAACTCACGGAACAGGCAAGGGCATTCAAACTTATTGACGCACCCATCCCGTTAGCGGGATCATTTTCGTCAACATCCGCTGAATTGCAGAGCACCAAATTCAAATTAAATTACTAAAATATTTAAATTTCATGAAATCACAAGTGCAATATAGCAAAACACAGCTTAGCTTGTTGTTAATCCACCTGGCGTGTCAGATTTAAAAAAAGCTTTACAGCAAACGCTTTCCAAGTGTTTATGTTAGGACATCTCTCTCAGCAGACAAAACAATTACAAACAGCTAGCAGTCAAGTAGATTGGTCACGAAAGTCAGAAAAACATTAATATGAATCGCTTACCTTTGATGATCTTCGGATGTTTGCACTCAAGAGACTCCCAGTTACATAATAAATGTTCCTTTTGTTCCATAAAGATGATTTTATATCCAAAATACCTCCATTTGGTTTGCGCGTTATGTTCAGAAATCCACAGGCTCTAGCGGTCACGACATCGCAGACTAAAATTCCAAATAGTATCTGTAAAGTTCGTAGAAACATGTCAAACATTTTTTATAATCAATCCTCAGGTTGTTTTTACAATATATAATCGATAATATTTAAACTGTAGCTTCTTCAATGGGAAAGAGAGAGAAAATGTCTGCTCCAAGCTGTTGCGCATGCAAAACGCTGCTGGCACCCAGCCATTCAATGACGCTATGTGATCTTTCTCGCTCATTTTTCAAAATAAAAGCCTGAAACTATTTCTAAAGACTGTTCACAACATATGGAAGCCATAGGAAAAGGAATCTGGTTGATATCCCTTTAAATGGAGCGAAGGTAGGCTATGGAACATGGAGCTTTCAGTAAAAACAGCACTTCCGGGTTGGATTTTCCTCAGGTTTTCGCCTGCAATATCAGTTCTGTTATACTCACAGACAATATTTTGACAGTTTATGAAATGTTAGAGGGCTTTCTATCTTAATCTGAAAATTATATGCATATTCGAGATTCTGGGCATGAGAAATAGGCAGTTTCATTTAGGTATGTTTTTCATCCAAGCATCAAAATACTGCCCCCTACACTCAACGGTTTCAGAGAGGCAACAAAGAGACCAAAGATAACTATGAAGGAGCTGCAAAGCTCCACAGCGGAGATTGGAGTATCTGTCCATAGGACCACTTTAAGCCTTACACTCCACAGAGCTGGGCTTTACAGAAGAGTGGACAGAAAAAAGCCATTGTTAAAGAAAAAATAAGAAAACACATTTGTTTGCCAGAAGGCATGTGGGAGACTCCCCAAACATATGGAAGAAGGTACTCTGGTCAGATGAGAATAAAATTGTGCTTTTTGGCCATCAAGGAAAACACTATGTCTGGCGCAAACTCAACACCTCACATCACCCCGAGAACACCATCCCCACAGTGAAGCATGGTGGTGGCAGCATCATGCCGTGGGTATGTTTTTCATCGGCAGGGACTGGGAATCTGGTAAGAATTAAAGGAATGATGGATGGTGCTAAATACTGGGAAATTCTTGAGGGAAACCTAGAGATTTGAGACTGGGACGGAGGTTCACCTTCTAGCAGGACATTTAAATGTCTTGGAATGGCCTAGTCAAAGCCCAGACATCAATCTAATTGAGAATCTGTGCTATGACTTAAAGATCGCTGTACACCAGCGGAACCCATCCAACTTGAAGGAGCTGTAGCAGTTGCCTTGAAGGAATGGGCAAAAATCCCAGTGGCTAGATGTGCCAAGCTTATAGAGACATACCCCAAGAGACTTGCAGCTGTAATTGAAGCAAAAGTTGGGTCTACAAAGTATTGACTTTGTGAATAGTTATGCAAGTGTTTTTTGTTTATTGGTATTATTTCTTGTTTGTTTCACAAGGAAAATCATTTGGATCTTCAAAGTGGTAGACATGTTGTGTAAATCAATTTTAATTCCAGGTTGTAAGGCAACAAAATAGGAAAAATGCCAAGGGGGGTGAATACTTTCGCAATCCACCGTATGTTGGAGAGGCTTCCATTAAAGAACACCCTCTGTGTTCTGTTAGACAGGTAACTCTTTATCCACAATATAGCATGGTGTGTAAAGCCATAACACGTTTTTCCAGCAGCAGACTATGATCCATAATGTCAAAAGCCGCATGGAAGTCTAACAAAACAGCCCCCACATTATTTTTTATCATCTCAGTCTGATCTGATTATTCTAACCAATGACTCGTCATCTTTTATTTGCATATGTATCCTCCTACTTCCTACAGTAGGAGGATACAATCCTATCCGCCAATCAGGGTTGTGTATGTAAATATAGAAACATTTGTAACAACACGCCCACGCGATCAGACTGAGCATTTCAACGGCAAGAGGCGGTCCAGGGAAATAAACACACAGTGATGATTTATAATAATATACATTTAGAAAGACTGCATGGGGGCTTTAAGCTGAGACACATTTAAAAAAAAAATATTTTTTAAAAAGTAGAATTCCAGTACAAGGTTCTTGGCTAATCTATTTATTTGAGCAATTGTATATTATATATACTTTTTAATTTGTTTGAGCATACAATATATCTCCGTATTTGTATTCTTTATTTTATACAGTATTTTCTTTCTCATCTTTATCAAGGGTGTATCAATACTTTATCAATACTTTTATCAATAATTCTACAGGGTACCTCAAGTGTCAGAGAGTGTGGCTAGGGAAGCTCTCCTGAAGTTTGTGGGCTCCAAGTGGTCCAAAAGCAGCAAGCCTGCCAGAAACCTGACCTTCAAGGAGCTACAACCTATCACCATGTATCGGGTAAGTCTGCTAACTAGCCCTTCATAGTAGACCTCTCCTTAGTAGTATCTCTAATGAAACCTCTAGTTGGCAGTATCTCTAATGAAACCTCTTGTTGGCAGTATCTCTAATGAAACCTCTCGTTGGCAGTATCTCTAATGAAACCTCTTGTTGGCAGTATCTCTAATGAAACCTCTCGTTGGCAGTATCTCTAATGAAACCTCTTGTTGGCAGTATCTCTAATGAAACCTCTTGTTGGCAGTATCTCTAATGAAACCTCTCGTTGGCAGTATCTCTTATGAAACCTCTTGTTGGCAGTATCTCTAATGAAACCTCTCGTTGGCAGTATCTCTAATGAAACCTCTTGTTGGCAGTATCTCTAATGAAACCTCTCGTTGGCAGTATCTCTAATGAAACCTCTCGTTGGCAGTATCTCTAATGAAATCTCTTGTTGGCAGTATCTCTAATGAAACCTCTTGTTGGCAGTATCTCTAATGAAACCTCTCGTTGGCAGTATCTCTTATGAAACCTCTCGTTGGCAGTATCTCTAATGAAACCTCTCGTTGGCAGTATCTCTAATGAAACCTCTTGTTGGCAGTATCTCTAATGAAACCTCTTGTTGGCAGTATCTCTAATGAAACCTCTCGTTGGCAGTATCTCTTATGAAACCTCTTGTTGGCAGTATCTCTAATGAAACCTCTCGTTGGCAGTATCTCTAATGAAACCTCTTGTTGGCAGTATCTCTAATGAAACCTCTCGTTGGCAGTATCTCTAATGAAACCTCTCGTTGGCAGTATCTCTAATGAAACCTCTTGTTGGCAGTATCTCTAATGAAACCTCTCGTTGGCAGTATCTCTAATGAAACCTCTTGTTGGCAGTATCTCTAATGAAACCTCTCGTTGGCAGTATCTCTTATGAAACCTCTTGTTGGCAGTATCTCTTATGAAACCTCTTGTTGGCAGTATCTCTAATGAAACCTCTTGTTGGCAGTATCTCTAATGAAACCTCTTGTTGGCAGTATCTCTAATGAAACCTCTTGTTGGCAGTATCTCTAATGAAACCTCTTGTTGGCAGTATCTCTAATGAAACCTCTCGTTGGCAGTATCTCTAATGAAACCTCTCGTTGGCAGTATCTCTAATGAAACCTCTCGTTGGCAGTATCTCTAATGAAACCTCTTGTTGGCAGTATCTCTAATGAAACCTCTCGTTGGCAGTATCTCTTATGAAACCTCTTGTTGGCAGTATCTCTTATGAAACCTCTTGTTGGCAGTATCTCTAATGAAACCTCTTGTTGGCAGTATCTCTTATGACACCTCTTGTTGGCAGTATCTCTAATGAAACCTCTTGTTGGCAGTATCTCTAATGAAACCTCTTGTTGGCAGTATCTCTTATGAAACCTCTAGTTGGTAGTATCTCTAATGAAACCTCTCGTTGATAATATCTCTTATGACACCTCTTGTTGGCAGTATCTCTTATGAAACCTCTTACATTTACATTTACATTTAAGTCATTTAGCAGACGCTCTTATCCAGAGCGACTTTTGTTGGCAGTATCTCTAATGAAACCTCTTGTTGGCAGTATCTCTAATGAAACCTTTAGTTGGTATTATCTCTTATGAAACCTTTTGTTGGCAGTATCTCTAATGAAACCTCTCGTTGGCAGTATCTCTAATGAAACCTCTTGTTGGCAGTATCTCTAATGAAACCTCTCGTTGGCAGTATCTCTAATGAAACCTCTCGTTGGCAGTATCTCTAATGAAACCTCTCGTTGGCAGTATCTCTAATGAAACCTCTTGTTGGCAGTATCTCTAATGAAACCTCTCGTTGGCAGTATCTCTTATGAAACCTCTTGTTGGCAGTATCTCTTATGAAACCTCTTGTTGGCAGTATCTCTAATGAAACCTCTTGTTGGCAGTATCTCTAATGAAACCTCTCGTTGGCAGTATCTCTTATGAAACCTCTTGTTGGCAGTATCTCTTATGAAACCTCTTGTTGGCAGTATCTCTAATGAAACCTCTTGTTGGCAGTATCTCTTATGACACCTCTTGTTGGCAGTATCTCTAATGAAACCTCTTGTTGACAGTATCTCTAATGAAACCTCTTGTTGGCAGTATCTCTTATGAAACCTCTAGTTGGTAGTATCTCTAATGAAACCTCTCGTTGATAATATCTCTTATGACACCTCTTGTTGGCAGTATCTCTTATGAAACCTCTTACATTTACATTTACATTTAAGTCATTTAGCAGACGCTCTTATCCAGAGCGACTTTTGTTGGCAGTATCTCTAATGAAACCTCTTGTTGGCAGTATCTCTAATGAAACCTTTAGTTGGTATTATCTCTTATGAAACCTTTTGTTGGCAGTATCTCTAATGAAACCTCTAGTTGGCAGTATCTCTAATGAAACCTCTTGTTGGCAGTATCTCTAATGAAACCTTTAGTTGGTAGTATCTCTAATGAAACCTCTAGTTGGTAATATCTCTAATGAAACCTCTAGTTGGTAATATCTCTAATGAAACCTCTTGTTGGCAGTATCTCTAATGAAACCTCTTGTTGGCAGTATCTCTTATGAAACCTCTAGTTGGCAGTATCTCTAATGAAACCTCTTGTTGACAGTATCTCTAATGAAACCTCTTGTTGGCAGTATCTCTTATGAAACCTCTTGTTGGCAGTATCTCTAATGAAACCTCTTGTTGGCAGTATCTCTTATGAAACCTCTCGTTGGCAGTATCTCTAATGAAACCTCTTGTTGGCAGTATCTCTAATGAAACCTCTTGTTGGCAGTATCTCTTATGAAACCTCTAGTTGGTAGTATCTCTAATGAAACCTCTCGTTGATAATATCTCTTATGACACCTCTTGTTGGCAGTATCTCTTATGAAACCTCTTACATTTACATTTACATTTAAGTCATTTAGCAGACGCTCTTATCCAGAGCGACTTTTGTTGGCAGTATCTCTAATGAAACCTCTTGTTGGCAGTATCTCTAATGAAACCTTTAGTTGGTATTATCTCTTATGAAACCTTTTGTTGGCAGTATCTCTAATGAAACCTCTTGTTGGCAGTATCTCTAATGAAACCTTTAGTTGGTATTATCTCTTATGAAACCTTTTGTTGGCAGTATCTCTAATGAAACCTCTTGTTGGCAGTATCTCTAATGAAACCTCTAGTTGGCAGTATCTCTAATGAAACCTCTCGTTGGCAGTATCTCTAATGAAACCTCTAGTTGGCAGTATCTCTAATGAAACCTCTCGTTGGCAGTATCTCTAATGAAACCTCTCGTTGGCAGGATCTCTAATGAAACCTCTCGTTGGCAGTATCTCTAATGAAACCTCTCGTTGGCAGTATCTCTAATGAAACCTCTCGTTGGCAGTATTGTCATGCAGGTGAAAGAGGACCCAAAAGCGACTTGGCGAAAACAGAGTCTTTAATCCAGTAAAGTAAATACAATCAAAAAAACACAACTTTCACTCGAAATGACGAGGACAAACTGGAGACTCGATCTTGAACAGCAGGTGAACAGCAGGTTGCCTCGGGAAGGCACTTGAACCAGACAGACTCAGACACCTGCTCACCACGCAGCATCTGAGGAAAACACGACACGACAGGGCGATACACAAACACAGCACGGTGAATTCTAGACAAGGAACCGACAGGGCAGAAACGAATAACAAGGAGAGAAATAGGGACTCTAATCAGGGAAAAGGATCGGGAACAGGTGTGGGAAGGCTAAATGATGATTAGGGGAATAGGAACAGCTGGGAGCAGGAACGGAACGATAGAGAGAGAGAGAGCGAGAGAGTGAGAGAGGGAGGGGAGAGAGAGGGATAGAAAGAGGGAAAGAACCTAATAAGACCAGCAGAGGGAAACGAATAGAATGGGGAGCACAGGGACAAGACATGATAATAAATGACAAAACATGACAGTACCCCCCACTCACCGAGCGCCTCCTGGCGCACTCGAGGAGGAATCCTGGCGGCAACGGAGGAAATCATCAATGAGTGAACGGTCCAGCACGTCCCGAGACGGAACCCAACTCCTCTCCTCAGGACCGTAACCCTCCCAATCCACTAAGTATTGGTGACCCCGTCCCCGAGAACGCATGTCCATGATCTTATGTACCTTGTAAATAGGTGCGCTCTCGACAAGGACGGGAGGGGGAGGGAAGACGAACGGGAGTGCGAAGAAAGGGCTTGACACAGGAGACATGGAAGACAGGATGGACGCAACGAAGATGTCGCGGAAGAAGCAGTCGCACAGCGACAGGATTGACGACCTGGGAGACACGGAACGGACCAATGAACCGCGGAGTCAACTTACGAGAAGCTGTCGTAAGAGGAAGGTTGCGAGTGGAAAGCCACACTCTCTGGCCGCAACAATACCTTGGACTCTTAATCCTGCGTTTATTGGCGGCTCTCACAGTCTGTGCCCTGTAACGGCAAAGTGCAGACCTCACCCTCCTCCAGGTGCGCTCACAACGTTGGACAAACGCTTGAGCGGAGGGAACGCTGGACTCGGCAAGCTGGGATGAGAACAGAGGAGGCTGGTAACCCAGACTACTCTGAAACGGAGATAACCCGGTAGCAGACGAAGGAAGCGAATTGTGAGCGTATTCTGCCCAGGGGAGCTGTTCTGCCCAAGACGCAGGGTTTCTGAAAGAAAGGCTGCGTAGTATGCGACCAATCGTCTGATTGGCCCTCTCTGCTTGACCGTTAGACTGGGGATGAAACCCGGAAGAGAGACTGACGGACGCACCAATCAAACGACAGAACTCCCTCCAAAACTGTGACGTGAATTGCGGGCCTCTGTCTGAAACGGCGTCTAACGGGAGGCCATGAATTCTGAATACATTCTCGATAATGATTTGTGCCGTCTCCTTAGCGGAAGGAAGTTTAGCGAGGGAATGAAATGTGCCGCCTTAGAGAACCTATCGACAACCGTAAGAATCACAGTCTTCCCCGCAGACAAAGGCAGACCGGTAATGAAGTCTAGGGCGATGTGAGACCATGGTCGAGAAGGAATGGGAGCGGTCTGAGACGACCGGCAGGAGGAGAGTTACCCGACTTAGTCTGCGCGCAGTCCGAACAAGCAGCCACGAAACGGCGCGTGTCACGCTCCTGAGTCGGCCACCAAAAGCGCTGGAGAATAGACGCAAGAGTGCCTCGAACACCGGGATGACCAGCTAACTTGGCAGAGTGAGCCCACTGAAGAACAGCCAGACGAGTGGAAGCAGGAACGAAAAGGAGGTTACTAGGACAAGCGCGCGGCGCGCAGTGTGCGTGAGTGCTTGCTTAACCTGTCTTTCAATTCCCCAGACTGTTAACCCGACAACACGCCCATAAGGAAGAATCCCCTCGGGATCAGTAGAAGCCACAGAAGAACTAAACAGACGGATAAGGCATCAGGCTTGGTGTTCTTGCTACCCGGACGGTAAGAAATCACAAACTCGAAACGAGCGAAAAACAACGCCCAACGAGCTTGACGGGCATTAAGTCGTTTGGCAGAACGGATGTACTCAAGGTTCTTATGGTCTGTCCAAACGACAAAAGGAACGGTCGCCCCTCCAACCACTGTCGCCATTCGCCTAGGGCTAAGCGGATGGCGAGCAGTTCACGGTTACCCACATCATAGTTGCGCTCAGATGGCGACAGGCGATGAGAAAAATAAGCGCAAGGATGAACCTTATCGTCAGACTGGAAGCGCTGGGATAGAATGGCTCCCACGCCTACCTCTGAAGCGTCAACCTCGACAATGAATTGTCTAGTGACGTCAGGAGTAACGAGGATAGGAGCGGACGTAAAACGTTCTTTTAGAAGATCAAAAGCTCCCTGGGCGGAACCGGACCACTTAAACACGTCTTGACAGAAGTAAGAGCTGTGAGAGGGGCAGCAACTTGACCGAAATTACGAATGAAACGCCGATAGAAATTAGCGAAACCTAAAAGCGCTGCAACTCGACACGTGACCTTGGAACGGGCCAATCACTGACAGCTTGGACCTTAGCGGAATCCATCTGAATGCCTTCAGCGGAAATAACGGAACCGAGAAAAGTAACGGAGGAGACATGAAAAGAGCACTTCTCAGCCTTTACGTAGAGACAATTCTCTAAAAGGCGCTGTAGAACACGTCGAACGTGCTGAACATGAATCTCGAGTGACGGAGAAAAATCAGGATATCGTCAAGATAGACAAAAACAAAGATGTTCAGCATGTCTCTCAGAACATCATTAACTAATGCCTGAAAAACAGCTGGCGCATTGGCGAGACCGAACGGCAGAACCCGGTACTCAAAATGCCCTAACGGAGTGTTAAACGCCGTTTCCACTCGTCCCCCTCTCTGATGCGCACGAGATGGTAAGCGTTACGAAGGTCCAACCTTAGTAAAGCACCTGGCTCCCTGCAGAATCTCGAAGGCTGATGACATAAGGGGAAGCGGATAACGATTCTTAACCGTTATGTCATTCAGCCTCGATAATCCACGCAGGGGCGCAGAGTACCGTCCTTCTTCTTAACAAAAAGAACCCCGCCCCGGCCGGAGAGGAAGAAGGCACTATGGTACCGGCGTCAAGAGACACAGACAAATAATCCTCGAGAGCCTTACGTTCGGGAGCCGACAGAGAGTATAGTCTACCCGAGGAGGAGTGGTCCCCGGAAGGAGATCAATACTACAATCATACGACCGGTGAGGAGGAAGGGAGTTGGCTCGGGACCGACTGAAGACCGTGCGCAGATCATGATATTCCTCCGGCACTCCTGTCAAATCGCCAGGTTCCTCCTGAGAAGTAGGGACAGAAGAAACGGGAGGGATGGCAGACATTAAACACTTCACATGACAAGAAACGTTCCAGGATAGGATAGAATTACTAGACCAATTAATAGAAGGATTATGACATACTAGCCAGGGATGACCCAAAACAACAGGTGTAAACGGTGAACGGAAAATCAAAAAAGAAATAGTCTCACTGTGGTTACCAGATACTGTGAGGGTTAAAGGTAGTGTCTCAAATCTGATACTGGGAAGATGACTACCATCTAAGGCGAACATGGGCGTAGGCTTCTCTAACTCTCTGAAAGGAATGTCATGTTTCCGAACCCATGCTTCGGCCATGAAACAACCTCAGCCCCAGAGTCTATCAAGGCACTACATGTAGCACCCGAACCGGTCCAGCGTAGATGGACCGACAAAGTAGTACAGGATTTTGATGGAGAGACTTGAGTAGTTGCGCTCACCTGTAGCCCTCCGCTTACAGATGAGCTCTGGCTTTTACTGGACATGAATTAACAAAATGTCCAGCAACTCCGCAATAGAGGCACAGGCGGTTGGTGATCCTCCGTTCCCTCTCCTTAGTCGAGATGCGAATCCCTCCCAGCTGCATGGGCTCAGTCTCTGAGCCAGAGGAGGGAGATGGTTGCGATGCGGGGCAGGGAAACACCGTTGATGCGAGCTCTCTTCCACGAGCCCGGTGACGAAGATCTACCCGTCGTTCTATGCGGATGGCGAGAGCAATCAAAGAGTCCACATCTGAAGGAACCTCCCGGGAGAGAATCTCATCCTTAACCACTGCGTGGAGTCCCTCCAGAAAACGAGCGAGCAGCGCCGGCTCGTTCCACTCACTAGAGGCAGCAAGAGTGCGAAACTCAATAGAATAATCCGTTATGGACCGTTCACCTTGGCATAAGGAAGCCAGGGCCCTAGAAGCCTCCCTACCAAAAACTGAACGGTCAAAAACCCGAATCATCTCCTCTTTAAAGTTCTGGAACTTGTTAGAGCAATCAGCCCTTGCCTCCCAGATAGCTGTGCCCCATTCTCGAGCCCGGCCAGTAAGGAGTGAAATGACGTAAGCAACCCGAGCTCTCTCTAGAGTATGTGTTGGGTTGGAGAGAGAACACAATCTCACACTGCGTGAGAAAGGAGCGGCACTCAGTGGGCTGCCCGGAGTAGCAAGGTGGGTTATTAACCCTAGGTTCTGGAGGCTCGGCCGGCCAGGAAGTAACAGGTGGCACGAGACGTAGACTCTGGAACTGTCCAGAGAGGTCGGAAACCTGAGCGGCCAGGTTCTCCACGGCATGGCGAGCAGCAGACAATTCCTGCTCGTGTCTGCCGAGCATGGCTCCTTGGATCTCGACGGCAGTGTAACGAGCGTCTGAAGTCGCTGGGTCCATTCCTTGGTCGGTTCCTTCTGTCATGCAGGTGAAAGAGGACCCAAAAGCGACTTGGCGAAAACAGAGTCTTTAATCCAGTAAAGTAAATACAATCAAAAAAACACAACTTTCACTCGAAATGACGAGGACAAACTGGAGACTCGATCTTGAACAGCAGGTGAACAGCAGGTTGCCTCGGGAAGGCACTTGAACCAGACAGACTCAGACACCTGCTCACCACGCAGCATCTGAGGAAAACACGACACGACAGGGCGATACACAAACACAGCACGGTGAATTCTAGACAAGGAACCGACAGGGCAGAAACGAATAACAAGGAGAGAAATAGGGACTCTAATCTGGGAAAAGGATCGGGAACAGGTGTGGGAAGGCTAAATGATGATT
>NW_025748194.1:5000-39208 GCF_021184085.1 Oncorhynchus gorbuscha | reverse complement strand
CCATGTCGACTCCCTGTGGTTTAACAGGTATTTAGACTGGACTGAACCATGTCGACTCCCTGTGGTTTAACAGGTATTTAGACTGGTCTGAACCATGTCGACTCCCTGTGGTTTAACAGGTATTTACACCCATGTCGACTTTAGACTGGACTGAACCATGTCGACTCCTGTGGTTTAACAGGTGGTTTAACAGGTATTTAGACTGGACTGAACCATGTCGACTCCCTGTGGTTTAACAGGTATTTAGACTGGACTGGACCATGTCGACTCCCTGTGGTTTAACAGGTATTTAGACTGGACTGAACCATGTCGACTCCCTGTGGTTTAACAGGTATTTACACCCCTTTAGACTGGACTGAACCATGTCGACTCCCTGTGGTTTAACAGGTATTTAGACTGGACTGAACCATGTCGACTCCCTGTGGTTTAACAGGTATTTAGACTGGTCCATGAACTCCCTGTGGTTTAACAGGTGACTGGACTGAACCATGTCGACTCCTGTGGTCTAACAGGTATTTACACCCATGTCGACTTTAGACTGGACTGAACCATGTCGACTCCTGTGGTTTAACAGGTATTTAGACTGGACTGAACCATGTCGACTCCCTGTGGTTTAACAGGTATTTAGACTGGACTGGACCATGTCGACTCCCTGTGGTTTAACAGGTATTTAGACTGGACTGAACCATGTCGACTCCCTGTGGTTTAACAGGTATTTACACCCCTTTAGACTGGACTGAACCATGTCGACTCCCTGTGGTTTAACAGGTATTTAGACTGGACTGAACCATGTCGACTCCCTGTGGTTTAACAGGTATTTAGACTGGTCTGAACCATGTCGACTCCCTGTGGTCTAACAGGTATTTACACCCCTTTAGACTGGACTGAACCATGTCGACTCCCTGTGGTTTAACAGGTATTTAGACTGGACTGAACCATGTCGACTCCCTGTGGTTTAACAGGTATTTAGACTGGACTGAACCATGTCGACTCCCTGTGGTTTAACAGGTATTTAGACTGGACTGAACCATGTCGACTCCCTGTGGTTTAACAGGTATTTAGACTGAACCATGTCGACTCCCTGTGGTTTAACAGGTATTTACACCCACTTGAGACCCATAATGGAACGATCCGATGAGTCATAGCAGGCCGTGCAGAAAATCCAGGGACATGTGATGTCATTTTTGTGTATCAGTTACCAAAAACCCCTGGGTGTCACCGGAGAGAAGTTGCCCAGACTTGTCAACATGCATTTTAAAAATCGACAGTTGAGTCTGATTTGCTGTTTAAATATCACTCTCGTCCTGCTACTGGCGTTGGGCCAGTAAGTGAAAGGTTGCTGGATCGAATCCCAGAGTTGACAAGATAAAAAAAATAGTTTTTTTAAAATGTCATTCTGCTCCCGAACATGGCAGTTAAACCCACAGTTCCCCGATAGGCCGTAGGTGTAAATAAGAAATTTTAAATAAAAAAAAACATGTTAGATGAGATGCCAGAGACACTTACGCCTTCATATAGCCCTTGATGTAGCTCTGGTAGGCCTTCTTGTTGTAGGCCGAGGTCTCCTGCAGTTTGCTGTTGAGCACAATGTCGACTCCACTGACCGTGGACGCTTCGCTACCCTCGTCGCCGCCCTCTGCAGAGGCGTTGGCACCGATTAACGCACCGTCGACGTCCTCCGATCTGGAAGTGAGCTGAAACACGGGAGATCCTGGGTTTTAGGCGAGCAGGCAAAACGGTACACCGGTATCAACACGTCACCCTAGTCAACTAGCAGATCCAGTCTACCAAAGCCGAAATCACGTTATCATAACCCTCCTGTATTTTGAAGTGAGTGGAATAAATGGAATAGCTTGACAAGTATGCCAACAGCTGAGGAAGATAACTGTATTTTTAAAAATACGGTAAAGTAACTTAATAATGGAGGTGATTATTATTAACGTACCTTTCCCTGTACCTCGTACAGCATCCCGTCGCAGACCTCCGTGATTTTATAGACCTCGGTGAACAGCTCATCGCCTGAAATACATCATTATTAAACCAACACGTAACGAAAACGTGGGAGTTGAAATGGTAGATAGCCTATTACTAGTTGACACAATAGTTAAACTAAAAATCAGCTGTTTACGATTTTAAAAAAACAGGACATTTAGTACAACTAGTTACCCAAACGCCGGTAGGCCTCACTAACTCTCCGGTAAGCCTAAACACAGTCTAATCGGTTTACTCCCGTTATACAGTACATAGAAAAATGTACAAATTGGATCTAGAACGGTACAGAATACCATGGAGGAACTACGACTAAGTTTGTTATTTTTATAAAGTAATTTCCACATCGTTGGCACAAAGGGCAGTAGAGACTTCCGGTAGGCCTCAAAAACTAAAAAAACACAAATGCAGACCAACACAAAATATACATATTTATAAAAGAAATAATAACAGAATAGTGATAATATAAACGTTAGATTACCGGTGATGATATCCTTGTAGATGATCATTTTTGTTGGATTGTGAAAAGCGACGTGACACGGGAAGATGTTTCTGGATCCCTTACCCGTCTCAGGACTCGTTAGGAGGGAAAAAGGACGGGAAACAGCCGTTCCTCCACTTAGATAGCGGCGGGCGCTGGTGACGTCACATCCGGTCCCCGGCGCCCCCTCGAGGACACGTTGCAGGGTGCCGCTTCTCCGGGTGGTGCCTTCTCCAGCCTGCACTTTTTAAAAATGTATTTAGTTTTATTATATATATATTTGTTAAAAATATTTATTATTATCTTTATTATTTTATTGTTTTTTTTAAAACGTTTGTTTATTTATTTATTTATATATTTTCTTTTTTCTTTCCTTTATTCTTAAATTATTTTAAAAAAATCATTTTTATTATTTTTGTATCTTTGTTTTTTCGGTCTCAGGTTTTAAGCAGTGCGGGTTTACGTTGTGTTGGCCACCCCTTTTTATTTATTTATTTTTATTTCACCTTTATTTAACCAGGTAGGCTAGTTGAGAACACCTTTATTTAACCAGGTAGGCTAGTTGAGAACACCTTTATTTAACCAGGTAGGCTAGTTGAGAACACCTTTATTTAACCAGGTAGGCTAGTTGAGAACACCTTTATTTAACCAGGTAGGCTAGTTGAGAACACCTTTATTTAACCAGGTAGGCTAGTTGAGAACACCTTTATTTAACCAGGTAGGCTAGTTGAGAACACCTTTATTTAACCAGATAGGCTAGTTGAGAACACCTTTATTTAACCAGGTAGGCTAGTTGAGAACACCTTTATTTAACCAGGTAGGCTAGTTGAGAACACCTTTATTTAACCAGGTAGGCTAGTTGAGAACACCTTTATTTAACCAGGTAGGCTAGTTGAGAACACCTTTATTTAACCAGGTAGGCTAGTTGAGAACACAGGTAGGCTTTATTTAACCAGGTAGGTCAGTTGAGAACAAGTTCTCATTTACAACTGCGACCTGGTCAAGATAAAGCAAAAGCAGTGTGACAAAAACAACAACACAGCGTTACACATGGAGTAAACAAACATACAAACAACAACACAGAGTTACACATGGAGTAAACAGACGTACAAACAACAACACAGAGTCACACATGGAGTAAACAAACGTACAGTCAATAACACCATAGAAAAATCTACCCTGCAGTACTCTCCCAGTCAGGTTTGTGGTTCTGCCGGGGAGCGTCAACACACCATTTCCCCCCCCCCCTCCAATATGAGAATACACGGAGATGGTAAAACAATGTCTGAAAAATGTATTCGGATACATTTTAAATTAATTATACTTAAGGCACCACAGGATAATAGTTTTTTTCTTTACTCTCATCAGATTGAAACTTTACCAGTTGAAAGTATACATAAATACAAGATATTTAAAAATGGAAATATGTAAATTAGGCAAACAGTCTTTAAATATGGGGCAGGGTACCCTAGTGGCTAGAGCATTGGACTAGTAACTGAAATGTTGAAAGTTCAAATCCCCGAGCTGACAAGGTACAAAATCTGTCGTTCTGCCCCTGAACAGGCAGTTAACCCACTGTTCCTAGGGCCGTCATTGAAAATAAGAATTTGTTCTTAACTGACTTGCCTGGTTAAATAAAATATGCGCAAATTTGCATATTATGAGAATCTGTTTTTCAACAGATTGCTTCAAGACAGAATTATTTTTTTGTTTTTTTATTGTGATAAAGACACTCAATGGTCAGACTTTTACAGATCATTTTATCAAAAAATTGTAACTTCATGGAATTATTTAAAAAACACTATTGGTGGTTAGAGTGTAAGGGCGGCAGGGTAGCCCAATGGTTAGAGTGTAGGGGCGGCAGGGTAGCCCAGTGGTTAGAGTGTAGGGGCGGCAGGGTAGCCCAGTGGTTAGAGTGTAGGGGCGGCAGGGTAGCCCAGTGGTTAGAGTGTAGGGGCGGCAGGGTAGCCCAGTGGTTAGAGTGTAGGGGCGGCAGGGTAGCCCAGTGGTTAGAGTGTAGAGGAGGCAGGTAGCCTAGTGGTTAGAGTGTAGAGGAGGCAGGTAGCCTAGTGGTTAGAGTGTAGGGGCGGCAGGGTACCTAGTGGTTAGAGCGTTGGACTAGTAACTGAAATGTTGAAAGTTCAAATCCCCGAGCTGACAAGGTACAAATCTGTCGTTCTGCCCCTGAACAAAGGCAGTTAACCCACCGTTCTTTGGCCATCATTGAAAATAAGAATTTGTTCTTAACTTACTTGCCTGGTTAAATAAAGGTATAATATCACATTAATTATGTACCTCGATCGGCGGGTCAGGCACTATTGTTTTTATTTCAGTCACTGCTTTTTCTTCACATACTGTAGGAATATTCTTTGAGATTTTCTCATTTTTGTCTCTCTTTACTTTGATTCTTCGCTGTTATTCAGGAACGTGTCAAGAGCTGACCCTCAGAGCCTACCTTCTGTTGACCCTGTTGACTCATCAGTAGGAAAGACCTGACCCTCAGAGCCTACCCTAATCAGCCGCGATCCCAAATAATACAAACCCCAATACGAAACACAACATATAAACCCATGTCACACCCTGGTCTACCCAAACATATAACAAAAACACAAAATACAATGACCAGGCGTGACAACGGGGTAAATGTAAAAATTACAATCGACTTTATGACTCGAGATTAATTCATCTAACTGTTTTCTGTCACGCCCTGATCTGTTGCACCTGTCCTTGTGATTATCTCCACCCCCTCCAGGTGTCGCTTATTTTCCCCAGTGTATTTATCCCTGTGTTTCCTGTCTCTCTGTACCAGTGTATTTATCCCTGTGTTTCCTGTCTCTGTCCTAGTGTATTTATCCCTGTGTTTCCTGTCTCTCTGTACCAGTGTATTTATCCCTGTGTTTCCTGTCTCTCTGTCCTAGTGTATTTATCCCTGTGTTTACTGTCTCTCTGTACCAGTGTATTTATCCCTGTGTTTACTGTCTCTCTGTACCAGTGTATTTATCCCTGTATTTCCTGTCTCTCTGTACCAGTGTATTTATCACTGTGTTTCCTGTCTCTCTGTACCAGTGAATTTTGCCTGACCATTCTGCCTGTCTGACCATTCTGCCTGCTTGACCATTCTGCCTACTTGACCATTCTGCCTGTCTGACCATTCTGCCTGCCTGACCATTCTACCTGCCTTGACCACGAGCCTGCCAGACCATTCTGCCTGCCTGACCATTCTACCTGCCTGACCACGAGTCTGTCTGACCATTCTGCCTGCCTGACCATTCTGCCTGCCTGACCATCCTGCCTGCCTGAGCACGAGCCTGTCTGACCATTCTGTATGCCTGACCATTCTACCTGCCTGACCACGAGTATGTCTGACCATTCTGCCTGCCTGGCCATTCTGCCTGTCTGACCATTCTGCCTGCCTGGCCATTCTGCCTGCCTGACCATTCTGCCTGCCTGGCCATTCTGCCTGTCTGACCATTCTGCCTGTCTGACCATTCTGCCTGTCTGACCATTCTGCCTGCCTGACAACGAGCCTGTCTGACCACGAGCCTGTCTGACCACTCTGTACCTCCTGGACTCTGGTTTTGTCCTGTTTGTCTGTCCACGACCGTTCTCTTGCCTCCTCCTCCTCCTATTGGATGAATAAACATTGTAAGACTCCAACCATCTGCCTCCTGTGTCTGCATCTGGGTCTCACCTTGTGCCTTTGATAATTTTGATTGGACTTTTACAAAGAGTAGGACCACGTGGTTGAGGGAGCTGCTGCACATTGGCTGAGAGAGACTCCGTTGATTTGGTGGTCGTCTCTGTCTTATCAATGATGGCCAGTTAAAGATGGTGGTCGTCTCTCTTGTCTTTTCAATGATGGCCAGTCTCTTAAAGATGGTGGTCGTCTCTGTTGTCTTTTCAATGATGGCCAGTCTCTTAAAGATGGTGGTCGTCTCTGTTGTCTTTTCAATGATGGCCAGTCTCTTAAAGATGGTGGTCGTCTCTGTTGTCTTTTCAATGATGGCCAGTCTCTTAAAGATGGTGGTCGTCTCTGTTGTCTTTTCAATGATGGCCAGTCTCTTAAAGATGGTGGTCGTCTCTGTTGTCTTTTCAATGATGGCCAGTCTCTTAAAGATGGTGGTCGTCTCTGTTGTCTTTTCAATGATGGCCAGTCTCTTAAAGATGGTGGTCGTCTCTGTTGTCTTTTCAATGATGGCCAGTCTCTTAAAGATGGTGGTCGTCTCTGTTGTCTTTTCAATGATGGCCAGTCTCTTAAAGATGGTGGTCGTCTCTGTTGTCTTTTCAATGATGGCCAGTCTCTTAAAGATGGTGGTCGTCTCTGTTGTCTTTTCAATGATGGCCAGTTTCTTAATAAAGATGGTGGTCGTCTCTGTTGTCTTTTCAATGATGGCCAGTTTCTTAATAAAGATGGTGGTCGTCTCTGTTGTCTTTTCAATGATGGCCAGTCTCTTAAAGATGGTGGTCGTCTCTGTTGTCTTTTCAATGATGGCCAGTTTCTTAAAGATGGTGGTCGTCTCTGTTGTCTTTTCAATGATGGCCAGTCTCTTAAAGATGGTGGTCGTCTCTGTTGTCTTTTCAATGATGGCCAGTTTCTTAAAGATGGTGGTCGTCTCTGTTGTCTTTTCAATGATGGCCAGTTTCTTAAAGATAGCCTTGAGAATGTCAGCGGTCGGCAGAGCAATGCGACGCTGCCCTGTATTTGGTAAGAGGGCTCTTACTTGGCGTTGGTGTCAGGGGTGTAAATAAGGCATATTTTGCCATGAATTCTGGGAAGTCTTCACGTGGGCTGCTTGCTTCTGTCTCGCTGCATCTGAAGTGATTAGTGATTAGCATCTGTTCAGTCTGGACTGTTTTGGGTGTTTCTTCTGTCCATGTAGCCGTGGGATCACTTGGTTTCCTGCCCATGTAGCCGTGTGATCACTGGGTTTCCTGTCCATGTAGCCGTGTGATCACGGGGTTTCCTGTCCATGTAGCAGTGTGATCACCTGGTTTCCTGTCCATGTAGCCGTGTGATCACGGGGTTTCCTGCCCATGTAGCCGTGTGATCACTGGGTTTCCTGTCCATGTAGCCATGTGATCACCTGGTTTCCTGTCCATGTAGCCGTGTGATCACCTGGTTTCCTGTCCATGTAGCCGTGGAATCACCTAGTTTCCTGTCCATGTAGCCGTGTGATCACCTGGTTTCCTGCCCATGTAGCTGTGGGATCACCTAGTTTCCTGTCCATGTAGCCGTGTGATCACCTGGTTTCCTGTCCATGTAGCCGTGTAATCACGGGGTTTCCTGTCCATTTAGCCGTGTGATCACTGGGTTTCCTGTCCATGTAGCCATGTGATCACTGGGTTTCCTGTCCATGTAGCCGTGTGATCACCTGGTTTCCTGTCCATGTAGCCGTGTGATCACGGGGTTTCCTGTCCATGTAGCCGTGTGATCACTGGGTTTCCTGTCCATGTAGCCGTGTGATCACGGGGTTTCCTGTCCATTTAGCCGTGTGATCACCTGGTTTCCTGTCCATGTAGCCGTGTGATCACGGGGTTTCCTGTCCATGTAGCCGTGTGATCACCTGGTTTCCTGTCCATGTAGCCGTGTGATCACGGGGTTTCCTGTCCATGTAGCCGTGTGATCACCTGGTTTCCTGTCCATTTAGCCGTGTGATCACGGGGTTTCCTGTCCATGTAGCCGTATAATCACCTGGTTTCCCCCTTCTGTTACTTCTTATAAAGAAAGGCCCCCCCCCCACAAAAAGTATTAAAATCCTTGAGTATTGATCGTAATCTGACACCAAATCGACCCCCCCCCTCGGGGAACCAAATAAATCATCTGTTTGGCTGAGAGGGACGAGGCAAAGGGAATAGCAAATCAGTCTGACAACACAGCAGACTGGCAAACATACGTGATTTCTCCATTGACTGTAACTAAACTAAAAAGAACAAAAAGAAGAAGAGACTATACTATGAAACAAAGATAAATTATATAAACAATGATAGGAAAATGCTCTGGAGTACTTTAAATTAAATTCATTGAGGTAGATGGCTTGTTCATTGAGGTAGGTGGCTTGTTCATTGAGGTAGATGGCTTGTTCATTGAGGCAGATGGCTTGTTCATTGAGGTAGACGGCTTGTTCATTGAGGCAGATGGCTTGTTCATTGAGGCAGATGGCTTGTTCATTGAGGAAATTGAGGCAGATGGCTTGTTCATTGAGGAAATTGAGGCAGATGGCTTGTTCATTGAGGCAGATGGCTTGTTCATTGAGGAAATTGAGGCAGATGGCTTGTTCATTGAGGTAGATGGCTTGTTCATTGAGGAAATTGAGGTAGACGGCTTGTTCATTGAGGCAGATGGCTTGTTCATTGAGGCAGATGGCTTGTTCATTGAGGTAGATGGCTTGTTCATTGAGGCAGATGGCTTGTTCATTGAGGTATATGGCTTGTTCATTGAGGTATATGGCTTGTTCATTGAGGCAGATGGCTTGTTCATTGAGGCAGACGGCTTGTTCATTGATGTCATGTTTGTCATTTATTATCATGTCTTGTCCCTGTGCTCCCCATTCTATTCGTTTCCCTCTGCTGGTCTTATTTGGTTCTTTCCCTCCTTCTATCCCTCTCTCTCCCCCTCCCTCTCTCACTCTCTCGCTCTCTCTTCTCTCTATCGTTCCGTTCCTGCTCCCAGCTGTTCCTATTCCCCTAATCATCATTTAGTCTTCCCACACCTGTTCCCGATCCTTTCCCCTGATTAGAGTCCCTATTTATTCCTTTGTGTTCCGTTCCTGTCCCGTCGGTTCCTTGTTTAGTATTCACCATGCTGTGATTGCGTTTCGCCCTGTCCTGTCGTGTTTTTGCTGTGATTGTGTATCGCCCTGTCCTGTCGTGTTTTTTGCCTTCATCAGATGCTGCGTGTGAGCAGGTGTCTCTGTCAACTACGGCCTGCGCCTACCCGAAGCGACCTGCAGTCTGTGGCCGCTTCTCCAGTTATTTCCCCTCTACAGACTAGAGGATTTCTGTTATTCCCTGTTTGGACTTAAATAAACTCTGTTTCTGTTAAGTCGCTTTTGGGTCCTCTTTCACCTGCATGACAGAAGGAACCGACCAAGGAATGGACCCAGCGACTTCAGACGCTCGTTACACTGCCGTCGAGATCCAAGGAGCCATGCTCGGCAGACACGAGCAGGAATTGTCTGCTGCTCGCCATGCCGTGGAGAACCTGGCCGCTCAGGTTTCCGACCTCTCTGGACAGTTCCAGAGTCTACGTCTCGTGCCACCTGTTACTTCCTGGCCTGCCGAGCCTCCAGAACCTAGGGTTAATAACCCACCTTGCTACTCCGGGCAGCCCACTGAGTGCCGCTCCTTTCTCACGCAGTGTGAGATTGTGTTCTCTCTCCAACCCAACACATACTCTAGAGAGAGAGCTCGGGTTGCTTACGTCATTTCACTCCTTACTGGCCGGGCTCGAGAATGGGGCACAGCTATCTGGGAGGCAAGGGCTGATTGCTCTAACAAGTTCCAGAACTTTAAAGAGGAGATGATTCGGGTTTTTGACCGTTCAGTTTTTGGTAGGGAGGCTTCTAGGGCCCTGGCTTCCTTATGCCAAGGTGAACGGTCCATAACGGATTATTCTATTGAGTTTCGCACTCTTGCTGCCTCTAGTGAGTGGAACGAGCCGGCGCTGCTCGCTCGTTTTCTGGAGGGACTCCACGCAGTGGTTAAGGATGAGATTCTCTCCCGGGAGGTTCCTTCAGATGTGGACTCTTTGATTGCTCTCGCCATCCGCATAGAACGACGGGTAGATCTTCGTCACCGGGCTCGTGGAAGAGAGCTCGCATCAACGGTGTTTCCCTGCTCCGCATCGCAACCATCTCCCTCCTCTGGCTCAGAGTCTGAGCCCATGCAGCTGGGAGGGATTCGCATCTCGACTAAGGAGAGGGAACGGAGGATCACCAACCGCCTGTGCCTCTATTGCGGAGTTGCTGGACATTTTGTTAATTCATGTCCAGTAAAAGCCAGAGCTCATCTGTAAGCGGAGGGCTACAGGTGAGCGCAACTACTCAAGTCTCTCCATCAAGATCCTGTACTACTTTGTCGGTCCATCTACGCTGGACCGGTTCGGGTGCTACATGTAGTGCCTTGATAGACTCTGGGGCTGAGGGTTGTTTCATGGACGAAGCATGGGTTCGGAAACATGACATTCCTTTCAGAGAGTTAGATAAGCCTACGCCCATGTTCGCCTTAGATGGTAGTCATCTTCCCAGTATCAGATTTGAGACACTACCTTTAACCCTCACAGTATCTGGTAACCACAGTGAGACTATTTCTTTTTTGATTTTTCGTTCACCGTTTACACCTGTTGTTTTGGGTCATCCCTGGCTAGTATGTCATAATCCTTCTATTAATTGGTCTAGTAATTCTATCCTATCCTGGAACGTTTCTTGTCATGTGAAGTGTTTAATGTCTGCCATCCCTCCCGTTTCTTCTGTCCCTACTTCTCAGGAGGAACCTGGCGATTTGACAGGAGTGCCGGAGGAATATCATGATCTGCGCACGGTCTTCAGTCGGTCCCGAGCCAACTCCCTTCCTCCTCACCGGTCGTATGATTGTAGTATTGATCTCCTTCCGGGGACCACTCCTCCTCGAGGTAGACTATACTCTCTGTCGGCTCCCGAACGTAAGGCTCTCGAGGATTATTTGTCTGTGTCTCTTGACGCCGGTACCATAGTGCCTTCTTCTTCTCCGGCCGGGGCGGGGTTCTTTTTGTTAAGAAGAAGGACGGTACTCTGCGCCCCTGCGTGGATTATCGAGGGCTGAATGACATAACGGTTAAGAATCGTTATCCGCTTCCCCTTATGTCATCAGCCTTCGAGATTCTGCAGGGAGCCAGGTGCTTTACTAAGTTGGACCTTCGTAACGCTTACCATCTCGTGCGCATCAGAGAGGGGG
This sequence comes from Oncorhynchus gorbuscha, assembly GCF_021184085.1. NCBI lineage: Eukaryota > Metazoa > Chordata > Actinopteri > Salmoniformes > Salmonidae > Oncorhynchus > Oncorhynchus gorbuscha. Next base: position 27,807 of record NW_025748194.1, on the reverse strand, counting down.
ACGAGTGGAAAACGGCGTTTAACACTCCGTTAGGGCATTTTGAGTACCGGGTTCTGCCGTTCGGTCTCGCCAATGCGCCAGCTGTTTTTCAGGCATTAGTTAATGATGTTCTGAGAGACATGCTGAACATTTTTGTTTTTGTCTATCTTGACGATATCCTGATTTTTTCTCCGTCACTCGAGATTCATGTTCAGCACGTTCGACGTGTTCTACAGCGCCTTTTAGAGAATTGTCTCTACGTAAAGGCTGAGAAGTGCTCTTTTCATGTCTCCTCCGTTACTTTTCTCGGTTCCGTTATTTCCGCTGAAGGCATTCAGATGGATTCCGCTAAGGTCCAAGCTGTCAGTGATTGGCCCGTTCCAAGGTCACGTGTCGAGTTGCAGCGCTTTTTAGGTTTCGCTAATTTCTATCGGCGTTTCATTCGTAATTTCGGTCAAGTTGCTGCCCCTCTCACAGCTCTTACTTCTGTCAAGACGTGTTTTAAGTGGTCCGGTTCCGCCCAGGGAGCTTTTGATCTTCTAAAAGAACGTTTTACGTCCGCTCCTATCCTCGTTACTCCTGACGTCACTAGACAATTCATTGTCGAGGTTGACGCTTCAGAGGTAGGCGTGGGAGCCATTCTATCCCAGCGCTTCCAGTCTGACGATAAGGTTCATCCTTGCGCTTATTTTTCTCATCGCCTGTCGCCATCTGAGCGCAACTATGATGTGGGTAACCGTGAACTGCTCGCCATCCGCTTAGCCCTAGGCGAATGGCGACAGTGGTTGGAGGGGGCGACCGTTCCTTTTGTCGTTTGGACAGACCATAAGAACCTTGAGTACATCCGTTCTGCCAAACGACTTAATGCCCGTCAAGCTCGTTGGGCGTTGTTTTTCGCTCGTTTCGAGTTTGTGATTTCTTACCGTCCGGGTAGCAAGAACACCAAGCCTGATGCCTTATCCCGTCTGTTTAGTTCTTCTGTGGCTTCTACTGATCCCGAGGGGATTCTTCCTTATGGGCGTGTTGTCGGGTTAACAGTCTGGGGAATTGAAAGACAGGTTAAGCAAGCACTCACGCACACTGCGTCGCCGCGCGCTTGTCCTAGTAACCTCCTTTTCGTTCCTGTTTCCACTCGTCTGGCTGTTCTTCAGTGGGCTCACTCTGCCAAGTTAGCTGGTCATCCCGGTGTTCGAGGCACTCTTGCGTCTATTCGCCAGCGCTTTTGGTGGCCGACTCAGGAGCGTGACACGCGCCGTTTCGTGGCTGCTTGTTCGGACTGCGCGCAGACTAAGTCGGGTAACTCTCCTCCTGCCGGTCGTCTCAGACCGCTCCCCATTCCTTCTCGACCATGGTCTCACATTGCCTTAGACTTCATTACCGGTCTGCCTTTGTCTGCGGGGAAGACTGTGATTCTGACGGTTGTCGATAGGTTCTCTAAGGCGGCACATTTCATTCCCCTCGCTAAACTTCCTTCCGCTAAGGAGACGGCACAAATCATTATTGAGAATGTATTCAGAATTCATGGCCTCCCGTTAGACGCCGTTTCAGACAGAGGCCCGCAATTCACGTCACAGTTTTGGAGGGAGTTCTGTCGTTTGATTGGTGCGTCCGTCAGTCTCTCTTCCGGGTTTCATCCCCAGTCTAACGGTCAAGCAGAGAGGGCCAATCAGACGATTGGTCGCATACTACGCAGCCTTTCTTTCAGAAACCCTGCGTCTTGGGCAGAACAGCTCCCCTGGGCAGAATACGCTCACAATTCGCTTCCTTCGTCTGCTACCGGGTTATCTCCGTTTCAGAGTAGTCTGGGTTACCAGCCTCCTCTGTTCTCATCCCAGCTTGCCGAGTCCAGCGTTCCCTCCGCTCAAGCGTTTGTCCAACGTTGTGAGCGCACCTGGAGGAGGGTGAGGTCTGCACTTTGCCGTTACAGGGCACAGACGGTGAGAGCCGCCAATAAACGCAGGATTAAGAGTCCAAGGTATTGTTGCGGCCAGAGAGTGTGGCTTTCCACTCGCAACCTTCCTCTTACGACAGCTTCTCGTAAGTTGACTCCGCGGTTCATTGGTCCGTTCCGTGTCTCCCAGGTCGTCAATCCTGTCGCTGTGCGACTGCTTCTTCCGCGACATCTTCGTCGCGTCCATCCTGTCTTCCATGTCTCCTGTGTTAAGCCCTTTCTTCGCACCCCCGTTCGTCTTCCCTCCCCCCCTCCCGTCCTTGTCGAGAGCGCACCTATTTACAAGGTACATAAGATCATGGACATGCGTTCTCGGGGACGGGGTCACCAATACCTAGTGGATTGGGAGGGTTACGGTCCTGAGGAGAGGAGTTGGGTTCCGTCTCGGGACGTGCTGGACCGTTCACTCATCGATGATTTCCTCCGTTGCCGCCAGGATTCCTCCTCGAGTGCGCCAGGAGGCGCTCGGTGAGTGGGGGGGTACTGTCATGTTTGTCATTTATTATCATGTCTTGTCCCTGTGCTCCCCATTCTATTCGTTTCCCTCTGCTGGTCTTATTTGGTTCTTTCCCTCCTTCTATCCCTCTCTCTCCCCCTCCCTCTCTCACTCTCTCGCTCTCTCTTCTCTCTATCGTTCCGTTCCTGCTCCCAGCTGTTCCTATTCCCCTAATCATCATTTAGTCTTCCCACACCTGTTCCCGATCCTTTCCCCTGATTAGAGTCCCTATTTATTCCTTTGTGTTCCGTTCCTGTCCCGTCGGTTCCTTGTTTAGTATTCACCATGCTGTGATTGCGTTTCGCCCTGTCCTGTCGTGTTTTTGCTGTGATTGTGTATCGCCCTGTCCTGTCGTGTTTTTTGCCTTCATCAGATGCTGCGTGTGAGCAGGTGTCTCTGTCAACTACGGCCTGCGCCTACCCGAAGCGACCTGCAGTCTGTGGCCGCTTCTCCAGTTATTTCCCCTCTACAGACTAGAGGATTTCTGTTATTCCCTGTTTGGACTTAAATAAACTCTGTTTCTGTTAAGTCGCTTTTGGGTCCTCTTTCACCTGCATGACAATTGAGGTAGATGGCTTGTTCATTGAGGAAATTGAGACAGATGGCTTGTTCATTGAGGCAGATGGCTTGTTCATTGAGGAAATTGAGACAGATGGCTTGTTCATTGAGGAAATTGAGACAGATGGCTTGTTCATTGAGGTATATGGCTTGTTCATTGAGGTAGATGGCTTGTTCATTGAGGTATATGGCTTGTTCATTGAGGTAGATGGCTTGTTCATTGAGGAAATTGAGACAGATGGCTTGTTCATTGAGGAAATTGAGACAGATGGCTTGTTCATTGAGGTATATGGCTTGTTCATTGAGGTAGATGGCTTGTTCATTGAGGTAGGTGGCTTGTTCATTGAGGTAGGTGGCTTGTTCATTGAGGTATATCGCTGACGACTCAAATCAATAACTGACAACCTTAACATAGAGCTCCAGTCAGTTTTAGAACGGGTAACTAGCAATAGGCTGCTGCCAGATATATATATATATATATATATATATATATATATATATATATATATATATATATATATATATATATATATATATTTTTTTTTTTTTTAAAGTATAAGCATAATTTTTGGAAAAAAATCCCTCATTTACTCATTTAGGTCTATTATTGAATAATGTGGCTATTGAGCAAGTTGAGGTGACGAAATTGCTGGGTGTTACTGTAGATACCAAGCTGTCATGGCCAAAACACACAGATTCAATGGTTGGTAAAATGGGAAGAGGTTTGTCCATGTTAGGCCGTTGCTCTGTCTTCTTGACATCTCATTCCACCAGACTGGTCCTACAGGCCCTAGTTTTGTCACACCTGGACCTAGGTTAATTGCAGTTGGTCCGGAACAAAGCAGCACATGTCACACTTAGATGTACATGGAAGGCAAGTGTCAGTAACAGACATGTCAGTCTCTCCTGGCTAAAAAAGTTGTGGAGAGATTGACTGCATCACTATTGGTCTTGTGTGAGGTATTGATGTGTTGACCTCATCACTATTGGTCTTTGTGTGAGGTATTGATGTGTTGACTGCATCACTATTGGTCTTTGTGTGAGGTATTGATGTGTTGAAGGTACCGAACTGTCTGTTCAAGCAGTTGGCAACACAGTTCAGATCACTCATCGGCACAACACAAGAGAAACAACCAGAGGTTCTCTTCCCAGTCCCCAGGTCCAGAACAGAGGCTGGGAAACACACAGTATTAAATAGAGCCATGACTACATGGAACTCTCTGGTAGCCCAGGTAACATGACTACATGGAACTCTCTGGTAACCCAGGTAACATGACTACATGGAACTCTCTGGTAGACCAGGTAACATGACTACATGGAACTCTCTGGTAGCCCAGGTAACATGACTACATGGAACTCTCTGGTAGACCAGGTAACATGACTACATGGAACTCTCTGGTAGCCCAGGTAACATGACTACATGGAACTCTCTGGTAGCCCAGGTAACATGACTACATGGAACTCTCTGGTAGACCAGGTAACATGACTACATGGAACTCTCTGGTAGCCCAGGTAACATGACTACATGGAACTCTCTGGTAACCCAGGTAACATGACTACATGGAACTCTCTGGTAGCCCAGGTAACATGACTACATGGAACTCTCTGGTAGCCCAGGTAACATGACTACATGGAACTCTCTGGTAACCCAGGTAACATGACTACATGGAACTCTCTGGTAACCCAGGTAACATGACTACATGGAACTCTCTGGTAGCCCAGGTAACATGACTACATGGAACTCTCTGGTAGCCCAGGTAACATGACTACATGGAACTCTCTGGTAGCCCAGGTAACATGACTACATGGAACTCTCTGGTAGCCCAGGTAACATGACTACATGGAACTCTCTGGTAGCCCAGGTAACATGACTACATGGAACTCTCTGGTAGCCCAGGTAACATGACTACATGGAACTCTCTGGTAGCCCAGGTAACATGACTACATGGAACTCTCTGGTAGCCCAGGTAACATGACTACATGGAACTCTCTGCCACTCCAAGTAATTCAACAAGCAATTACAACCAGTTATAAAATAACACCTTACTGCACAAAGGTGACTGTGAAGAGACACCGCCATTTTGTATATCTTGTATTGTAATGTGCACTGTATAAGACCTAGATATTGTGTGTATGTACTGATATGGAGGCCGTGTGTGACATTTTAAATGTCTGTATTTCAGTCTTTGACTAATAATGTTATGTACTATATATTATGTCATGTTTCGTGTGGACCCCAGGAGGAGTAGTTCATTATTTTGCAGCGGCTATTTGGGGAATCCAAATAAATACCAAAATTGCCAAGTTCCAACGTGACATATCAATTCTCGCGATAACTGCCAGCGAGAGTTCCCCGGAAGTAAATATTCTCCATTTATTTGCAATGAGGGAAGGCCTGCACTGCCTGAACATTCACACTAGTTGAGGGAATAGTTTACAGTGAACAAATTGTCTCTCCTCCCTCCTCTTTGTATTTGCAAGAATTTAAAAAGCAAAAAAACAAACACCCAAGACAATCTAGTTATCTTTTTAACCAAGTCGTTGGTCTTTTTTCAGTGTTGAAAAGCCATGCAGGTTTAATAAGAGAGAGAGGAGGCGGTAACTAAAACAGCTAATGTTAGCTTGATCACTTCTTGTCTTTGGACACAACAGTATTTTGTCATTAAGAAACATTACCGAGTGATTATTAACCCTGGCTACCGAGTGGAAGAGAAGTTAACCGGTGTCTGAAAAGATGATTATTGAAAACCTAGATTCATTGAAAACGTGGCTTTTTAAAACCCTCGAACCAATGTAAGTAGCTAACGTTTAGCAACATTAGCTTGCCAGCATCAAGATGCAACAACATGACTGAAGACCAGGCTAGTAATCATTTGGATGCTAACTTGACCAGCTAGTTTTAATGTTTATATCATGTGGCAAGTTATTTCAAAACAAAATAGGCAAGTTTTTTTTTTATAGTTGAGAAATTGTCTGTTATCTTGTAATCGATTGGTCTTCTTGGTATGGTAAGGATATATATATATATATTCTAGCTAATTTGTTGTTGTTGTTGTTGTTGTTTGGTCTTCTTGTTATGGTAAGGATATGTATATATATATTCTAGCTAATTTGTTGTTGTTGTTTGGTCTTGGTATGGTAAGGATATATATATAGATATATATTCTAGATAATTTGTTGTTGTTGTTTGTTTGGTCTTAATTTGTTGTTGTTGTTTGGTCTTGGTATGTAAGGATATATATATAGATATATATTCTAGCTAATTTGTTGTTGTTGTTGTTTGGTCTTCTTGGTATGGTAAGGATATATATATATATATTCTAGCTAATTTGTTGTTGCTGTTGTTGTTGTTTGGTCTTCTTGGTATATATATATATATATATTCTAGCTAGCTAATTTGTTGTTGTTGTTGTTGTTTGGTCTTGGTATGGTAAGGATATATATATAGATATATATTCTAGATAATTTGTTGTTGTTGTTTGGTCTTGGTATGGTATGATATATATATAGATATATATTCTAGATAATTTGTTGTTGTTGTTTGGTCTTGGTATGGTAAGGATATATATATAGATATATATTCTAGCTAATTTGTTGTTGTTGTGTTGATTTAATTTGGTCTTCTTGGTATGGTAAGGATATATATATATATATTCTAGCTAATTTGTTGTTGTTGTTGTTGTTGTTTGGTCTTCTTGGTATGGTAAGGATATATATATATATATTCTAGCTAATTTGTTGTTGTTGTTGTTGTTTGGTCTTCTTGGTATGGTAAGGATATATATATATAGCTAATTTGTTGTTGTTGTTGTTGTTTGGTCTTCTTGGTAGGTAATTTGTTGTATATTTTCTAGGTAATTTGTTGTTGTTTGTGTTGACACTTTCCCCCTGTTCCAGTTGTGATGCAGATCCATCCGCCCGCGCGAAATACGTCGTTGCCTTGGTGAAGAAAGACAAGAGCCAGACGGAACTCAAAGCCCTGTGTGTCGACCAGTTGGACGTATTTCTACAGAAAGGTAACGATGATACTTATTACAACACCAACGCCTGTTTATAGTTGTGACAACAAGTGGTGGTGGTGGTGGTGACGTTTTGTCCGTCATCTGCCTCGAAAGTCGAAGAAAATCAGAGGTACTTTTTGACTGACTGTGACTGAATCCTATTCTCTTTTTATAGTGTGTTACTTTGGTTAAAAGTAGTGCACTATATAGGGAATAGGGTTCTATAGGGCCCTGGTCTAAAGTAGTGTACTATATAGGGAATAGGGTTCTATAGGGCTCTGGTCTAATGTAGTGCACTATATAATAGGGAATAGGGTTCTATAGGGCTCTGGTCTAAAGTAGTGCACTATATAATAGGGAATAGGGTTCTATAGGGCTCTGGTCTAAAGTAGTGCACTATATAATAGGGAATAGGGTTCTATAGGGCTCTGGTCTAGAGTAGTGCACTATATAATAGGGAATAGGGTTCTATAGGGCTCTGGTCTAATGTAGTGAACTATATAGGGAATAGGGTTCTATAGGGCTCTGGTCTAAAGTAGTGTACTATATATAGGGAATAGGGTTCTATAGGGCTCTGGTCTAAAGTAGTGCACTATATAATAGGGAATAGGGTTCTATAGGGCTCTGGTCTAAAGTAGTGTACTATATATAGGGAATAGGGTTCTATAGGGCCCTGGTCTAAAGTAGTGCACTATATAGGGTTCTATAGGGCTCTGGTCTAAAGTAGTGCACTATATAGGGTTCTATAGGGCTCTGGTCTAAAGTAGTGCACTATATATAGGGAATAGGGTTCTATAGGGCCCTGGTCTAAAGTAGTGTACTATAATAGGGAATAGGGTTCTATAGGGCCCTGGTCTAAAGTAGTGTACTATAATAGGGAATAGGGTTCTATAGGGCCCTGGTCTAAAGTAGTGTACTATATATAGGGAATAGGGTTCTATAGGGCCCTGGTCTAAAGTAGTGTACTATATATAGGGAATGGGGTTCTAGAGGGCTCTGGTCTAAAGTAGTGTACTATATAGGGAATAGGGTTCTATAGGGCCCTGGTCTAAAGTAGTGCACTATATAGGGTTCTATAGGGCTCTGGTCTAAAGTAGTGCACTATATAGGGTTCTATAGGGCTCTGGTCTAAAGTAGTGCACTATATATAGGGAATAGGGTTCTATAGGGCCCTGGTCTAAAGTAGTGTACTATATAGGGAATAGGGTTCTATAGGGCTCTGGTCTAAAGTAGTGTACTATAATAGGGAATAGGGTTCTATAGGGCCCTGGTCTAAAGTAGTGCACTATATAGGGAATAGGGTTCTATAGGGCTCTGGTCTAAAGTAGTGTACTATAATAGGGAATAGGGTTCTATAGGGCCCTGGTCTAAAGTAGTGTACTATAATAGGGAATAGGGTTCTATAGGGCCCTGGTCTAAAGTAGTGTACTATATAGGGAATGGGGTTCTAGAGGGCTCTGGTCTAAAGTAGTGTACTATATAGGGGGTTCTATAGGGCCCTAAAGTAGTGTACTATATAGGGTTCTATAGGGCCCTGGTCTAAAGTAGTGCAATAGGGTTCTATAGGGCTCTGGTCTAAAGTAGTGCACTATATAGGGTTCTATAGGGCTCTGGTCTAAAGTAGTGCACTATATATAGGGAATAGGGTTCTATAGGGCCCTGGTCTAAAGTAGTGTACTATAATAGTGAATAGGGTTCTATAGGGCCCTGGTCGAAAGTAGTGCACTAAATTGGTAATAGTGTTCCATTTGGAACTATACACAGTGACTGATACTCATTAGTTACCTAATGTGCAATGTGTCGGTGTCGACCCCACTATTCATGCCCTTGTCCTCCTCCCCTCATCAACCCCACTATTCATGCCCTTGTCCTCCTCCCCTCATCAACCCCACTATTCATGCCCTTGTCCTCCTCCCCTCATCTCCCCTCGTTCCCTATTCCCGTCTTCTCCCAGAGACGCAGACCTTTGTCGATAGACTCTTTGAAGCAGTCAACTCCAAAAGCTACCTACCTCAGCAGGACCATCAGCCAGGTGCCGCGGGCAAAGCGGAGGGACACCTGACCAGGACGGACAAAGACGACCCGAGGAAAGATGAGGTGACTGGTTGAGTCATGTTGAAAAGGCACCAACACTTAAAGGGAATGTTTACTTTAACAGTGATGCTACAGGAAACAGCCGCTGTGGTAGAGTTTAGTGCCTCCACATAATTGGCATGGAAGGTTACACACCACAGTCTGACAGTAGAGATCTATTGTCCAATAGTATTCTTTGTAATCAGGAAGTGGGGTTATTTGTAAACAGGATGAGATCAATGTAGTTCATCTAGTGCTAATTTCAGGATCTTAGTTCAAACTTGTGTTTTCCAGCCAAGTCGTGAGGAGGACCGGGACAAGAAGTTCTCCAGGAGAGTGAACTACAGCCCCCGTCCAGCTCCCGCTACAGTAGAGACAGCAGGTCAGTGTGAACTACAGTAGAGACAGCAGGTCAGTGTGAACTACAGTAGAGACAGCAGGTCAGTGTGAACTACAGTAGAGACAGCAGGTCAGTGTGAACTACAGTAGAGACAGCAGGTCAGTGTGAACTACAGCAGGTCAGTGTGAACTACAGTAGAGACAGCAGGTCAGTGTGAACTACAGTAGAGACAGCAGGTCAGTGTGAACTACAGTAGAGACAGCAGGTCAGTGTGAACTACAGTAGAGACAGCAGGTCAGTGTGAACTACAGCAGGTCAGTGTGAACTACAGTAGAGACAGCAGGTCAGTGTGAACTACAGTAGAGACAGCAGGTCAGTGTGAACTACAGTAGAGACAGCAGGTCAGTGTGAACTACAGTAGAGACAGCAGGTCAGTGTGAACTACAGCAGGTCAGTGTGAACTACAGCAGGTCAGTGTGAACTACAGTAGAGACAGCAGGTCAGTGTGAACTACAGTAGAGACAGCAGGTCAGTGTGAACTACAGTAGAGACAGCAGGTCAGTGTGAACTACAGCAGGTCAGTGTGAACTACAGTAGAGACAGCAGGTCAGTGTGAACTACAGTAGAGACAGCAGGTCAGTGTGAACTACAGCAGGTCAGTGTGAACTACAGTAGAGACAGCAGGTCAGTATGAACTACAGCAGGTCAGTGTGAACTACAGTAGAGACAGCAGGTCAGTGTGAACTACAGCAGGTCAGTGTGAACTACAGTAGAGACAGCAGGTCAGTGTGAACTACAGCAGGTCAGTGTGAACTACAGTAGAGACAGCAGGTCAGTGTGAACTACAGTAGAGACAGCAGGTCAGTGTGAACTACAGTAGAGACAGCAGGTCAGTGTGAACTACAGTAGAGACAGCAGGTCAGTGTGAACTACAGTAGAGACAGCAGGTCAGTGTGAACTACAGCAGAGACAGCAGGTCAGTGTGAACTACAGCAGGTCAGTGTGAACTACAGCAGGTCAGTGTGAACTACAGCAGGTCAGTGTGAACTACAGCAGGTCAGTGTGAACTACAGCAGGTCAGTGCAGTTCAGAACTACAGTAGAGACAGCAGGTCAGTGTGAACTACAGTAGAGACAGCAGGTCAGTGTGAACTACAGCAGAGACAGCAGGTCAGTGTGAACTACAGCAGGTCAGTGTGAACTACAGTAGAGACAGCAGGTCAGTGTGAACTACAGTAGAGACAGCAGGTCAGTGTGAACTATAGTAGAGACAGCAGGTCAGTGTGAACTATAGTAGAGACAGCAGGTCAGTGTGAACTACAGTAGAGACAGCAGGTCAGTGTGAACTACAGTAGAGACAGCAGGTCAGTGTGAACTACAGTAGAGACAGCAGGTCAGTGTGAACTACAGTAGAGACAGCAGGTCAGTGTGAACTACAGTAGACAGCAGGTCAGTGTGAACTACAGTAGAGACAGTGTGAACTACAGCAGAGACAGCAGGTCAGTGTGAACTACAGTAGACAGCAGGTCAGTGTGAACTACAGTAGAGACAGCAGGTCAGTGTGAACTACAGTAGACAGCAGGTCAGTGTGAACTATAGTAGAGACAGCAGGTCAGTGTGAACTACAGTAGAGACAGCAGGTCAGTGTGAACTACAGTAGAGACAGCAGGTCAGTGTGAACTACAGTAGAGACAGCAGGTCAGTGTGAACTACAGCAGAGACAGCAGGTCAGTGTGAACTACAGTAGAGACAGCAGGTCAGTGTGAACTACAGTAGACAGCAGGTCAGTGTGAACTACAGTAGAGACAGCAGGTCAGTGTGAACTACAGTAGAGACAGCAGGTCAGTGTGAACTACAGTAGAGACAGCAGGTCAGTGTGAACTACAGTAGAGACAGCAGGTCAGTGTGAACTACAGTAGACAGCAGGTCAGTGTGAACTACAGTACATTTACATTACATTTACATTTAAGTCATTTAGCAGACGCTCTTATCCAGAGCGACTTACAAATTGGTGCATTCACCTTATGACATCCAGTGGAACAGTCACTTAACAATAGTGCATCTAAATCTTAAAGGGGGGGGTGAGAGGGATTACTTATCCTATCCTAGGTATTCCTTAAAGAGGTGGGGTTTCAGGTGTCTCCGGAAGGTGGTGATTGACTCCGCTGTCCTGGCGTCGTGAGGGAGTTTGTTCCACCATTGGGGGGCCAGGGCAGCGAACAGTTTTGACTGGGCTGAGCGGGAGCTGTACTTCCTCAGTGGTAGGGAGGCGAGCAGGCCAGAGGTGGATGAACGCAGTGCCCTTGTTTGGGTGTAGGGCCTGATCAGAGCCTGGATGTACTGAGGTGCCGTTCCCCTCACAGCTCCGTAGGCAAGCACCATGGTCTTGTAGCGGATGCGAGCTTCAACTGGAAGCCAGTGGAGAGAACGGAGGAGCGGGGTGACGTGAGAGAACTTGGGAAGGTTGAACACCAGACGGGCTGCGGCATTCTGGATGAGTTGAAGGGGTTTAATGGCACAGGCAGGGAGCCCAGCCAACAGCGAGTTGCAGTAATCCAGATGGGAGATGACAAGTGCCTGGATTAGGACCTGCGCCGCTTCCTGTGTGAGGCAGGGTCGTACTCTGCGGATGTTGTAGAGCATGAACCTACAGGAACGGGCCACCGCCTTGATGTTGGTTGAGAACGACAGGGTGTTGTCCAGGATCACGCCAAGGTTCTTGGCGCTCTGGGAGGAGGACACAATGGAGTTGTCAACCGTGATGGCGAGATCATGGAACGGGCAGTCCTTCCCCGGGAGGAAGAGCAGCTCCGTCTTGCCGAGGTTCAGCTTGAGGTGGTGATCCGTCATCCACACTGATATGTCTGCCAGACATGCAGAGATGCGATTCGCCACCTGGTCATCAGAAGGGGGAAAGGAGAAGATTAATTGTGTGTCGTCTGCATAGCAATGATAAGAGAGACCATGTGAGGTTATGACAGAGCCAAGTGACTTGGTGTATAGCGAGAATAGGAGAGGGCCAAGAACAGAGCCCTGGGGACACCAGTGGTGAGAGCGCGTGGTGAGGAGACAGATTCTCGCCACGCCACCTGGTAGGAGCGACCTGTCAGGTAGGACGCAATCCAAGCGTGGGCCGCGCCGGAGATGCCCAACTCGGAGAGGGTGGAGAGGAGGATCTGATGGTTCACAGTATCGAAGGCAGCCGATAGATCTAGAAGGATGAGAGCAGAGGAGAGAGAGTTAGCTTTAGCAGTGCGGAGCGCCTCCGTGATACAGAGGAGAGCAGTCTCAGTTGAATGACTAGTCTTGAAACCTGACTGATTTGGATCAAGAAGGTCATTCTGAGAGAGATAGCGGGAGAGCTGGCCAAGGACGGCACGTTCAAGAGTTTTGGAGAGAAAAGAAAGAAGGGATACTGGTCTGTAATTGTTGACATCGGAGGGATCGAGTGTAGGTTTTTTCAGAAGGGGTGCAACTCTCGCTCTCTTGAAGACGGAAGGGACGTAGCCAGCGGTCAGGGATGAGTTGATGAGCGAGGTGAGGTAAGGGAGAAGGTCTCCGGAAATGGTCTGGAGAAGAGAGGAGGGGATAGGGTCAAGCGGGCAGGTTGTTGGGCGGCCGGCCGTCACAAGACGCGAGATTTCATCTGGAGAGAGAGGGGAGAAAGAGGTCAGAGCACAGGGTAGGGCAGTGTGAGCAGAAACAGCGGTGTCGTTTGACTTAGCAAACGAGGATCGGATGTCGTCGACCTTCTTTTCAAAATGGTTGACGAAGTCATCTGCAGAGAGGGAGGAGGGGGGGGGCGGAGGATTCAGGAGGGAGGAGAAGGTGGCAAAGAGCTTCCTAGGGTTAGAGGCAGATGCTTGGAATTTAGCGTGGTAGAAAGTGGCTTTAGCAGCAGAGACAGAGGAGGAAAATGTAGAGAGGAGGGAGTGAAAGGATGCCAGGTCCGCAGGGAGGCGAGTTTTCCTCCATTTCCGCTCGGCTGCCCGGAGCCCTGTTCTGTGAGCTCGCAATGAGTCATCGAGCCACGGAGCGGGAGGGGAGGACCGAGCCGGCCTGGAGGATAGGGGACATAGAGAGTCAAGGGATGCAGAGAGGGAGGAGAGGAGGGTTGAGGAGGCAGAATCAGGAGATAGGTTGGAGAAGGTTTGAGCGGAGGGAAGAGATGATAGGATGGAAGAGGAGAGAGTAGCGGGGGAGAGAGAGCGAAGGTTGGGACGGCGCGATACCATCCCAGTAGGGGCAGTGTGGGAGGTGTTGGATGAGAGCGAGAGGGACAAGGATACAAGGCAGTGGTCGGAGTGTGAACTACAGTAGAGACAGCAGGTCAGTGTGAACTACAGTAGAGACAGCAGGTCAGTGTGAACTACAGTAGAGACAGCAGGTCAGTGTGAACTACAGCAGGTCAGTGTGAACTACAGTAGAGACAGCAGGTCAGTGTGAACTACAGTAGACAGCAGGTCAGTGTGAACTACAGTAGAGACAGCAGGTCAGTGTGAACTACAGTAGAGACAGCAGGTCAGTGTGAACTACAGTAGAGACAGCAGGTCAGTGTGAACTACAGTAGAGACAGCAGGTCAGTGTGAACTACAGTAGAGACAGCAGGTCAGTGTGAACTACAGTAGACAGCAGGTCAGTGTGAACTACAGTAGAGACAGCAGGTCAGTGTGAACTACAGCAGGTCAGTGTGAACTACAGAGAGACAGCAGGTCAGTGTGAACTACAGTAGAGACAGCAGGTCAGTGTGAACTACAGTAGAGACAGCAGGTCAGTGTGAACTACAGTAGAGACAGCAGGTCAGTGTGAACTACAGTAGAGACAGCAGGTCAGTGTGAACTACAGTAGAGACAGCAGGTCGGTGTGAACTACAGTAGAGACAGCAGGTCGGTGTGAACTACAGTAGAGACAGCAGGTCAGTGTGAACTACAGTAGAGACAGCAGGTCAGTGTGAACTACAGCAGGTCAGTGTGAACTACAGCAGAGACAGCAGGTCAGTGTGAACTACAGTAGAGACAGCAGGTCAGTGTGAACTACAGTAGAGACAGCAGGTCAGTGTGAACTACAGCAGGTCAGTGTGAACTACAGCAGGTCAGTGTGAACTACAGCAGAGACAGCAGGTCAGTGTGAACTACAGTAGAGACAGCAGGTCAGTGTGAACTACAGTAGAGACAGCAGGTCAGTGTGAACTACAGTAGAGACAGCAGGTCAGTGTGAACTACAGTAGAGACAGTGTGAACTACAGCCCCCCATTGACAACAGGTGAGGGACATAGTTCCCTATTACTCTACTGGACCTGGTCAATAGTAGTGCACTATATAGTGTATAAGGTGCTATTTGAGACTGACCCTTAAATGCTCCTGTCTCTGTTCAATGAGATGTTTCCTAAATTACTTTATTCTGCCCTTCTCTCCCCCAACCTCCCTCTCCCTCCCTTTCTCTCCCCCTCTCCCTCTCTCCCTCCGCTCTCTCTCTCTTCCTCTCTCTCTCTCCCTCTCTCTCTCTGTCTCTCTCTCTCTGTCTCTCTCTCTCTCTCTCTCTCTCTCTCTCTCTCTCTCTCTCTCTCTCTCTCTCTCTCTCTCTCTCTCTCTCTCTCTCTCTCTCTCTCTCTTCCTCCGCTCTTCCCCCTCTTTCCCCCTCCTCTCTTCCCACTCTTTCCCCCTCCTCTCTCTCTCGCTCTTCCTCCTCTCTCGCTCTTCCTCCTCTCTCTTTCTCTCTCTCTCTCTCTCTCCCCCCTCTTTCCCCCCTCTCTCTTCCTCCTCTGTCTTCCGTTCCTTCTCTGTCTTTTGTCAGACGAGGGGATGACCGTAAAAGGGACGACCGTACCAGGAAACGGAACGATTACGACCGCATCCCCCCGAGACGGGACTCGTACCGGGACCGCTACAACCGGAGGAGGGGCCGTAGCTACAGCCGCAGTAGGAGCAGGAGCAAGGACCGGGCCAGGGACCGGGAGAGAGACCGAGACCGCAGTAGCAGGAGTCACAGCAGGAGCCACTCCAAGAGCAGAGGTGAGAGGGGGAGACCGACCAGAACAACTCTGGTTGTGTGCAGGTGTATGTTCCTGGTTTAGACGGAAGACTATGATTGGTTGATTCATTTTGAATGTCAGTATGTCTGGCTGTTAAGACTAGTGTTGGGTTGGAACAAAAGCATGCACATCCACCGGCTCTACGCCTGCTCTAGGATATCATGACTGTTTCCTGCTTCCTGTCGCTTATCCTTCTGATCACAGAGCGGGATGCTGGGAGGTCAAAGTACGAGCCCGATGGAGGAGACCGGGGGACGCAGGTTGGAGCTGGTGAAGGCCTACTGCCGATCCCCACGGCAACCGCCACGTTCCCCGTGCCCACCCTCAGCAGCACCATCACGGTGATCGCCCCTCAAGGTAACCACAGCAACAACATCGCCTCGGTGACGGACAGCTGGTCGGACTTCCACCCGGATCAGTCACTGGACCGGCCCCTTCCGCCACAGAGGAAACGTTGCCGTGACTACGACGGTAAGCAGGAAGGAAGTTGACGTGCCTGAGATGTTTTTTTTTTTTGTGTTTATTTTAACACCGAGACTGTCTTCTAGTGGCCCGGGATGACGTATGACCGAGAAGGAGAATGTTTGGAGTGATTTTGTTTTCTTTCTGTCTGTTGTTTCTGGAAAAGGCCTTTTGTTTCGAACTGTCCTCTAGCTGTGTTACTATATACTGTCCTCTAGCTGTGTTACTATCTACTGTCCTCTAGCTGTGTTACTATATACTGTCCTCTAGCTGTGTTACTATCTACTGTCCTCTAGCTGTGTTACTATATACTGTCCTCTAGCTGTGTTACTATCTACTGTCCTCTAGCTGTGTTACTATATACTGTCCTCTAGCTGTGTTACTATATACTGTCCTCTAGCTGTGTTACTATATACTGTCCTCTAGCTGTGTTACTATATACTGTCCTCTAGCTGTGTTACTATATACTGTCCTCTAGCTGTGTTACTATCTACTGTCCTCTAGCTGTGTTACTATCTACTGTCCTCTAGCTGTGTTACTATATACTGTCCTCTAGCTGTGTTACTATCTACTGTCCTCTAGCTGTGTTACTATATAATGTCCTCTAGCTGTGTTACTATATACTGTCCTCTAGCTGTGTTACTATATACTGTCCTCTAGCTGTGTTACTATCTACTGTCCTCTAGCTGTGTTACTATATACTGTCCTCTAGCTGTGTTACTATATACTGTCCTCTAGCTGTGTTACTATATACTGTCCTCTAGCTGTGTTACTATATACTGTCCTCTAGCTGTGTTACTATCTACTGTCCTCTAGCTGTGTTACTATATACTGTCCTCTAGCTGTGTTACTATATACTGTCCTCTAGCTGTGTTACTATATACTGTCCTCTAGCTGTGTTACTATCTACTGTCCTCTAGCTGTGTTACTATCTACTGTCCTCTAGCTGTGTTACTATATACTGTCCTCTAGCTGTGTTACTATATACTGTCCTCTAGCTGTGTTACTATATACTGTCCTCTAGCTGTGTTACTATATACTGTCCTCTAGCTGTGTTACTATATACTGTCCTCTAGCTGTGTTACTAAACCGTATTGTCTTGTCTTCCAGAGAAAGGCTTCTGTATCTAACTGTCCTCTAGCTGTGTTACTATATACTGCCCTCTAGCTGTGTTACTATATACTGTCCTCTAGCTGTGTTACTAAACCGTATTGTGTTGTCTTCCAGAGAAAGGCTTCTGTATGCGCGGGGACATTTGCCCGTTCGACCACGGTATCGATCCAGTGGTGGTGGAGGACGTTAATCTGCCTAACATGTTCCAAGCCCCTCCCCCTATCCCGGGGGTCGCCCAGCCCCCTCCCGGCCTACCGCCCCCACCAGGACCTCCCCCTCTCATGACCCCACCTCCCGTCAACCTCCGCCCCCCAGTGCCCCTGACAGGCGGCCTGCCGCCCGGCCTCCCGCCCGGCCCGCCGCCCAGCCTGCTGCCAGGTAGGATTTCAGCAGATCCGTCTGTCATAGCGAGTCCGTGTTGTCATTCCAAATGGAACCCTCTTCCCTATAGGGTGAGCTTCTTTCGACCATAGCCAATCGGGTGTTCGCCTTACCTTATAGAGATCTCCACAGAGATGTCAGACTTGCATCGTTCTAGAATGTTGTGTTAAAGGCGGCCATCTTGGTCAGGAACCATTCTAGTGTTTTATTTAAATCTGTGCCCCCCCCAGGTCCCCCTCACCAGGCATCAGGGATGGATGCCCCTCCTAACTCCATCGCCAACTCTGTTCCCACTATTGTAACCACGGGGACACGACCCTCCATCCCCCAGCCCCCGGCTCCTCTCTTCCCACCAGGTAGGGATGTGTGTGTGTGAGCTGTGTGTGTGTGTGAGCTGTGTGTGTGTGTGAGCTGTGTGTGTGTGAGC
The DNA here is from genome assembly GCF_021184085.1 of Oncorhynchus gorbuscha. Lineage (NCBI taxonomy): Eukaryota > Metazoa > Chordata > Actinopteri > Salmoniformes > Salmonidae > Oncorhynchus > Oncorhynchus gorbuscha. Next base: position 9,996 of record NW_025748194.1, on the reverse strand, counting down.
TGTGTGTGTGAGCTGTGTGTGTGAGCTGTGAGCTGTGTGTGAGCTGTGTGCTGTGTGTGAGCTGTGTGTGTGTGTGAGCTGTGTGTGTGTGTGAGCTGTGTGTGTGTGAGCTGTGTATGTGAGGTGTGTGTGTGTGTGAGGTGTGTGTGTGTGTATGTGAGGTGTGTGTGTGTGTATGTGAGGTGTGTGTGTGTGTATGTGAGGTGTGTGTGTGAGCTGTGTGTATGTGTGAGCTGTGAGCTGTGTGCTGTGTGTGAGCTGTGTGTGAGCTGTGAGCTGTGAGCTGTGTGTGAGCTGTGTGTGTGTGTGAGCTGTGTGTGTGTGAGGTGTGTGTGTGTATGTGAGGTGTGTGTGTGTGTGTGTGTGTATGTGAGGTGTGTGAGCTGTGTGTGTGAGCTGTGTGTGTGTGAGCTGTGTGTGTGAGCTGTGTGTGAGCTGTGTGTGTGTGTGAGCTGTGTGTTCTCCTGCCGTTGTGCCCTTGAGCAAAGCATTTAGTCCTCTTAACAGCTGTACAATGTGTCCTTCAGTTATCTACTGCTCCAACCTGTGTCTTTCAGAGGGGAAGGAGACATGTTTTGTCTGTGTTGTGGTCTCTGTTGTGGTCTCTACATTCAGTCTGTGTTTTGGGTCTCTACATTCAGTCTGTGTTGTGGTCTCTACATTCAGTCTCTGTTGTGGTCTCTTCATTCAGTCTGTGTTGTGGTCTCTACATTCAGTCTGTGTTGTTATTGTCTTCATTCAGTCTGTGTTTTGGTCTCTACATTCAGTCTGTGTTGTGGTCTCTTCATTCAGTCTGTGTTGTGGTCTCTTCATTCAGCCTGTGTTGTGGTCTCTTCATTCAGTCTGTGTTGTGGTCTCTTCATTCAGTCTGTGTTGTGGTCTCTTCATTCAGTCTGTGTTGTGGTCTCTACATTCAGTCTGTGTTGTGGTCTCTTCATTCAGTCTGTGTTGTTATTGTCTTCATTCAGTCTGTGTTGTGGTCTCTGTTGTGGTCTCTTCATTCAGTCTGTGTTGTGGTCACTTCATTCAGTCTGTGTTGTGGTCTCTACATTCAGTCTGTGTTGTGGTCACTTCATTCAGTCTGTGTTGTGGTCTCTTCATTCAGTCTGTGTTGTGGTCTCTTCATTCAGTCTGTGTTGTTATTGTCTTCATTCAGTCTGTGTTGTGGTCACTTCATTCAGTCTGTGTTGTGGTCTCTACATTCAGTCTGTGTTGTGGTCTCTACATTCAGTCTGTGTTGTGGTCTCTACATTCAGTCTGTGTTGTGGTCTCTTCATTCAGTCTGTGTTGTTATTGTCTTCATTCAGTCTGTGTTGTGGTCACTTCATTCAGTCTGTGTTGTGGTCTCTTCATTCAGTCTGTGTTGTTATTGTCTTCATTCAGTCTGTGTTGTGGTCACTTCATTCAGTCTGTGTTGTGGTCTCTACATTCAGTCTGTGTTGTGGTCTCTTCATTCAGTCTGTGTTGTGGTCTCTACATTCAGTCTGTGTTGTGGTCTCTGTTGTGGTCTCTTCATTCAGTCTGTGTTGTTATTGTCTTCATTCAGTCTGTGTTGTGGTCACTTCATTCAGTCTGTGTTGTGGTCTCTTCATTCAGTCTGTGTTGTGGTCTCTACATTCAGTCTGTGTTGTGGTCTCTACATTCAGTCTGTGTTGTGGTCTCTACATTCAGTCTGTGTTGTGGTCTCTACATTCAGTCTGTGTTGTGGTCTCTACATTCAGTCTGTGTTGTGGTCTCTTCATTCAGTCTGTGTTGTGGTCTCTTCACTCAGTCTGTGTTGTGGTCTCTACATTCAGTCTGTGTTGTGGTCTCTACATTCAGTCTGTGTTGTGGTCTCTGTTGTGGTCTCTTCATTCTGTCTGTGTTGTGGTCTCTACATTCTGTCTGTGTTGTGGTCTCTACACTCAGTCTGTGTTGTGGTCTCTGTTGTGGTCTCTACATTCAGTCTGTGTTGTGGTCTCTTCACTCAGTCTGTGTTGTGGTCTCTACATTCAGTCTGTGTTGTGGTCTCTACATTCAGTCTGTGTTGTGGTCTCTACATTCAGTCTGTGTTGTGGTCTCTTCATTCTGTCTGTGTTGTGGTCTCTTCATTCAGTCTGTGTTGTGGTCTCTTCATTCAGTCTGTGTTGTGGTCTCTACATTCAGTCTGTGTTGTGGTCTCTACATTCAGTCTGTGTTGTGGTCTCTTCATTCAGTCTGTGTTGTGGTCTCTACATTCAGTCTGTGTTGTGGTCTCTACATTCTGTCTGTGTTGTGGTCTCTGTTGTGGTCTCTTCATTCTGTCTGTGTTGTGGTCTCTACATTCAGTCTGTGTTGTGGTCTCTACATTCAGTCTGTGTTGTGGTCTCTACATTCAGTCTGTGTTGTGGTCTCTACATTCAGTCTGTGTTGTGGTCTCTTCATTCAGTCTGTGTTGTGGTCTCTACATTCAGTCTGTGTTGTTATTGTCTTCATTCAGTCTGTGTTGTGGTCTCCACATTCAGTCTGTGTTGTTATTGTCTTCATTCAGTCTGTGTTGTGGTCTCTTCATTCAGTCTGTGTTGTGGTCTCTACATTCAGTCTGTGTTGTGGTCTCTACATTCAGTCTGTGTTGTGTTGTCTCTACATTCAGTCTGTGTTGTGGTCTCTACATTCAGTCTGTGTTGTGGTCTCTTCAGTTGTGTTGTCTCTACATTCAGTCTGTGTTGTGGTCTCTTCATTCAGTCTGTGTTGTGGTCTTCATTCAGTCTGTGTTGTGGTCTCTACATTCAGTCTGTGTTGTGGTCTCTTCATTCAGTCTGTGTTGTGGTCTCTACATTCAGTCTGTGTTGTGGTCTCTACATTCAGTCTGTGTTGTGGTCTCTACATTCAGTCTGTGTTGTGGTCTCTACATTCAGTCTGTGTTGTGGTCTCTACATTCAGTCTGTGTTGTGGTCTCTACATTCAGTCTGTGTTGTGGTCTCTCTCTCCCAGGCCAGTATGACTCTGACATGTATAACCCTGAGGATCCCAGCCTCACCAACACCTCCAGACCAGTGTATCGCCACAGAGTCAACGCCCAAAGACCCAACCTCATAGGACTGACTATGGCGGAGGACCTGCCTCACAGAGACAGAGGTACCTCAACACAACCTGTCTAGATGTGTGTTATATTAGAGGGAGGGAGAGGTACCTCAACACAACCTGTCTAGATGTGTGTTATATTAGAGGGAGGGAGGTACCTCAACACAACCTGTCTAGATGTGTGTATATTAGAGGGAGGGAGGGAGAGGTACCTCAACACAACCTGTCTAGATGTGTGTTATATTAGAGGGAGGGAGAGGTACCTCAACACAACCTGTCTAGATGTGTGTTATATTAGAGGGAGGGAGAGGTACCTCAACACAACCTGTCTAGATGTGTGTTATATTAGAGGGAGGGAGAGGTACCTCAACACAACCTGTCTAGATGTGTGTTATATTAGAGGGAGGGAGAGGTACCTCAACACAACCTGTCTAGATGTGTGTTATATTAGAGGGAGGGAGGGGTACCTCAACACAACCTGTCTAGATGTGTGTTATATTAGAGGGAGAGGTACCTCAACACAACCTGTCTAGATGTGTGTTATATCAGAGGGAGGGAGAGGTACTGTAGTGTTAGATGTGGGATGGAGGGAGGGTAGGGAGGGAATGTCTAGGGGGTTATGGAGGGAGAGATGGAGGGGGGTGTCTAGGGAGATGTGGAGGGAGGGGGGAGGAGGGAGAGAGAGAGGTGGAGACTGAGAGAATGAGGGAGGGGGGATGGAGAGAGAGAGAGGAGAGGAGGGAGGGGGAAGGGGGGTGGAGGGAGAGAGAGTGATGGAGGGGGGGATGGAGAGAGTGGGGAGGGGGATGGAGGGAGGAGGGAGGGGGATGGAGGGAGAGAGAGAGGGGAGGGGGGATGGAGGGAGAGAGAGAGAGTGAGGGAGGGGGATGGAGGGAGAGATGGAGGGAGAGATGGAGGGAGGGGGTGGAGGGAGGGAGGGGGGATGGAGGGAGAGGGAGTGAGGGGGGGGAGGGAGGGGGAGGGAGGGAGGGGAGAGGGAGGGGGAGGGAGGGAGGAGGAGAGGAGTGAGGGAGGGAGGGAGGGATTGATTCTCTATCCTGACTGGTCAAGGCCTCGTCTGATCTCCTCAGTCCAATCCCATAGTTGTTTAATGAATTCCCAGATCAGATGCCCAACAGAATGAGGATCGTTCTGGACTCGGCCTCCAGGAAGAGATCTGCTGTCTCACACCACGGAGCAATGCTCCCCAAGAAACCCTGGGCTGAAAAGTAAGAACACACACAAGCAAGAACACACACCTTGAGACAGTTGATTTGGCATGAGACACAGACCACAACAGGTAATATACAGACAGAACATTAAACCATCATAGACCACAACAGGTAATATACCTGGGGGTTCAGACAGAACATTAAACCATCATAGACCACAACAGGTAATATACCTGGGGGTTCAGACAGAACATTAAACCATCATAGACCACAACAGGTAATATACACAGAACATTAAACCATCATAGACCACAACAGGTAATATATTTCAGACAGAACATTAAACCATCATAGAGAATATACCTGGGGGTTCAGACAGAACATTAAACCATCATAGACCACAACAGGTAATATACCTGGGGGTTCAGACAGAACATTAGAGAACCATCATAGACCACAACAGGTAATATACCTGGGGGTTCAGACAGAACATTAAACCATCATAGACCACAACAGGTAATATACCTGGGGTTCAGACAGAACATTAGAGAACCATCATAGACCACAACAGGTAATATACCTGGGGGTTCAGACAGAACATTATAGACCACAACAGGTAATATACCTGGGGTTCATTAGACCATCCACAACAGGTAATATACCTGGGGGTTCAGATAGAGAACCATAGACCACAACCAGATAGAACATTAAACAAACAATATACCTGGGGGTTCAGACAGAACATTAGAAACCATCATAGACCACAACAGGTAATATACCTG